>NW_022279638.1:2388955-2692910 GCF_009193385.2 Nasonia vitripennis
ATACAAGTAGCTTTTTAAAAATAACGAATGTTCACAATAGAAAAAATGATTCACTCATCATTGTCACTATCTTCATCAATACACACTTCAATTTGATCATTAAGAAACATTTTAGACAGAATTTCAGCTGGTCGTATGATTTTTGATAAATATCTTCCATGTGAAAGATAATAGATTATGGCAGCAATATGCGCACAACATCCTATAGTACGGTTACCGTTAGCACAATCACAACAGTGTCTTAAGATGCTAGAATAACCAATACCATTTGGTTTATACTCAACGAAACATTTGTATTGTTTTCTGTTAATATGCCTGGATTGAACTTCAAGTTTGAGAATATTGTTAGTCTCTTTTGAATATCCAATCTTCAAATTATTATCTGCGTCAAGCATTTCCGCTAAGTAAGATATTGTCTGTTTAAGCTGATATGTTCCTGTAAACAGAATTTTCAAATCTTTTATTGTTAATTCAGGAAAGTCTGGTAAATCATCCGAAGTTATTATTTTAAATGGTAGTTTCCGACGACTCCATCTTTTGTCTGCTACTAAAACTGCTAATGTATTTTCAACATTTTTTCTAGATTGCATAGCACTAAATATTTCATCTTGCATGTCTTCATCAGAATCTAGGCGTTTGCCAAACAAGTTATTTAAGTAGCAAGAAATTTTACAATAAGATCCAGTATTTTTCACCATTTTATTATCAAGTTTGTGATCTAATAACCTATATTTTTTCTTTTGAACTCCGTGCACTGCTTCAACAACCCATCGCAGTTTTGTCGTGAATCTTGTTTCATTTGATTCTTGCGTAGAAAGTTGAGATTTTGAACCTTTGAGTGCAGGCATCAAAACAATATAACCCATATTTTCTAATTTTTGTTTAATGTCCTTGAAACCTCTATCCAGTATAAAAATGTCCCCTTGGCGAAGAAGTTTCTGTAAAATATTCTGCTTCTCTTCCAATATTTCAATCAGTATTGTAGCATCATTTTTATTTGCAAGATATGGACCTAACTGGTCAACAACATAACCATTAGTAGTACATATAGTAAATGGTTTAGTCAGAGGAACTTTTTTTTGGCCTGAATAAGATTTTCTTTGGTACTCGTTATTAGAGCTTTTTTCATGCCTTATATAAGTACCATCAGCAATCAAAATAAGTTGTTTACCAGGATGTAATTTCTTTGCCATATTAGAAGTTTGATTTTCAATCAATTCATTTCTGTCTACATTTTCTAATCCAAAGTGTTTTGGTAGTAAATCTTTTTCGAAAGATAATAATACTGATTGACAAAAACGAGATACTTGTTGTTCGCTTTCAATGTCAAATATTGTAGAGATGAGCGAGTTAGAATTCCCAGAGCGCATTTTGAATAAAAATACGACAATGGCTTGTGTCGCTGTCCTTACACAGGAATTCTTCAGAGAAGTGAGTTGATCTTTAAGATAATTAATATTTTCCCACGTTAATCCCGTAAAAACTTTCAATTTTTTTTCAGGCATGGAAAATTCAGCTACTGTATCTAATAAAGTTTCGTCTGCTTTCATTGATAATTGACTCAAAAATTGTAGTAATTCATCAATATATACCGTACTTGTAGTGGAAAAAATATTAATTTTATTTAGTTCATCTTCATAAAATCTTTTTTTAATTAAATGTGTGCAACAGCATCTATTGCCATGTGGAATAAAAACATTCATTTTACTATAAACTTGAATTCGGGCCTCTAAAGGAACTAATATATTATTAGTCTGTTTTTGGTACCCACAAACAAAGCAATATTTATGTGCCGCAATCGTCCTTTGAATAAGTAATTCCGTGGTTGCTCGTACTTTTTGTTCCTTTATTGTGTATACAGATGATTGTGTACTTTCCTGAGATGATGAAGTGACAGTTAGCTGAGAAAATGATTCAGAAACATTTGAATCTTGAGACGAAGCAGTTGCTGGAACATTAACCTTTTTAGGTTTAGAGCTTGATATGTATTTGGCTAATCGCTTTCTACATGAATCACAAATTACATCATGGATGTAAATATCTTTATTTGATAATTGTTTAGCATATTCGATTTCAACTTCAGATTCGATTTCCTTTTCTCGACCAATTGATTTTCTAATATAAATATTACACATGGCACATCTTCGATCATCGCGTTTCCTGATGTTATCTGACTCTTCATTACTATTAGATGCCATATTTATTTAACCATTAGACAAGAAGATCACTTCTGAAATAATAAAATATAAATATTTTACAATACATTTAAAAATGCTGTTAGTTAGTTTTTAAAAATCTAAAAAAATTGTTTGCCTTTTTTTAAATTAAAAACTAGAATGAATAATAAATATTACAAAAATATTATAATCTAAGTTCTTGTATAATCCAGTTTTCTCAGTAGCTTTACATGAAAAGTAAAAAAATAATATTGCCTAGTAAAAGTGAAATAAGTTGTATTTCATTTATAAGTTTTTTAAGCAAATAATTTTTTTTTGTCATAAAAACTGTATTGAAGTGCTTGCACCTAGTGATTTTATAAAATCAACAAACCTATGAAATTATTATATTCAATTTGTTTTTTTGTAAAAATATGTTCTTGTATCTAGACATGAATAATAGTGTATTTTAAAATAAATAAATAATGTTGTTTTTAATGATGTTTCATATACGTATGTGTTTAAAGCATAGGTTAGCTTGTGTTTACTTTATTCATTTTACATTTTTTTAACTTAAAAGTTAATTGACAATTAATAAGTTCGCATCCTATTAGTTCTATTTTTCATTTTTATTATTTCTCATGTATTGTTTTTATGTAAAACCAAATATTTTTTCTCATCTCATAATAATTAACTATAGTAAAAATCACATCATATATAGTCATATGCAGATATTTATGTGCATTTTTTATTAATTTGACAGTATTTTATACATAAACAAATTAATTATTGTTCAAGACTTTCTATATTTTATCAATTTAATCATACTTGTATAATTAATATACCGCATTACATCAAAACATGCAACTCATCAATCGTCAAATCCGTTTCTAGCAAAAGTTTATTGTCATATTTTATTCAAATGTTTTTCCTTCTTAATTTTATTTAGTTAATAGTTTCAACAACTTTATGTTTAACTAATTTCTCATTTTACTTTATGTGATTAGCCTAAATTGGTTAAGTTAAATAGATAAAGACTCGTTCCCCTTACATGCATTGTACGTATATCTATATCTATAGGATTGAAAATTCATTTTTATTAATTACTTTTTTGTTAGCTTATTGATTTAAAATCTGATTGCTATTTTTGTTTTAGGATAAGATCGGATCTTTATGCGAGTACTAAAACAGTTTATAATTTAATGTTGGTTTAAACTTTTGATTTTATGCAAGAATTTAATAACGTACACAACATGTTTTTCTTATTTAGCGTATAAAAAGGTCTAATAATTATCTGTTGTTATTATTACATTATTATATTATATTATTATATTATTATATCATATTATTATATTATTATATCATATTATTATATTACTATATTATCTGTCATTATTTTTGATACAATTACTCTTAATACTACAGAATTTATAATAAAAATTTTATTTTTCTACCCATTAATAAGTCTTACTCTGCATATACCGGTAAAATACAAGTGTATTTATTATAAATACATGGGAGATTTTTTATTTATCAGTAGGTTGGTTACAGTATTTTTTTCAAAACTCAAAGTGTCGGCATAAAAATAACATTTTAGATATTAATAATAGGTTTTGATTTTAAAGAAGTTATTTAACAAAATATTAATTTATTGTGTAATATGTATTAGAAATACATATAACCCTAATATCAAAGCATATAATCTGTGATGTCAAAACTTTTGAAAAACTTTGTTAAATCTTCATTTTTTAAAAGATATGTAAAATATATAGTACTCACTTTAAATATACAAGATTGTTAGTTTTGAAGTAAACAGCAGAAAGATTTAAAGTAGCCGCGTCAGCCTTCGGTTCCAACTAACTCCAATGTATTTGAAAATAAATACTTAACTACTTTATTATTTTTTCTAGTATTGCTATCAATTATCAGTCAAAAGCCGAAATAGTAAAAAGAAAAATCGAAACAATTTTTATTTGCTAGATTTTAATTTACTTTAAAAGTTATAAACTTATACTAACAGCGTTTTCACCATTCACTTGTATTAGTATATTCCCAGATAACAGCACGTGCCGGCACAACGTGCTCTTGACGTGCCGCACGTCGTGCTGTCACTGTGCCGTCCAGTTGCTGTCTCGACATGCGTCCTAGGGCGTCTGTACGCGACGGCACAGAGACTGCACAGCGACAGCACGCGTGCCGCGTGCTCAGAATGTTGCATTATTAATAATTTATTAATTATTTATGATGTAGATGCTTAGTTATGCGTTCTAACTAATTTTTATTTAGCGTTATTTTTATATGCGATAAAATCGCTCCCCGCCGGTAGCGTTTTCTGCTGGCACAGAGACGGCACAGAGACGGCACGTCGTGCTGTCTCGCCGTGCCGTCACGTGCCGTCTCTGTGCTGCGGCAGCTGGACGTCACGTGCTGTCGTGGATGCCGCCATCTCGTGCCGTCACGGGGACGTCTCTGTGCCGACACGTTGTTATCTGGGTTATGGAGAAAGTACAATTGAGTCCGTCGTCCCGTACCGACCTCGGGACATACCGTCTGAAATAAGCTGTTTTTACGGGATTGGCTAATTCTGTACCGTCGATTGGGTTATCGAACAGAATTAGCCAATAATATAAAAGTGACTTATTTCAGACGGTATGTCCCGGGGTCGGTACGGGACGGGACGGGACGTATTGTACTTTCTCCCTTATATAGACAATTGTAAGAAAAAAAAAAATTAGTTTTGAAAAAAACAATGTTGGCCATTGGTTTGCGCATCGTTTAATTAATTAAGAAATCAAAATACTTTATTTGTTTATGCTCCTGATAATTCTTAATTTTATGATTGACCATTCACTACGCAGATCGTCTGCATTGCAGCCGCCGCGTCAACCGCGCGGCCAAGCATAACCTTTTATTATAAATAAAAATAAACAATAAACAAAAAAGTGCGACAGAGACAATACTTTCGACCAATCACAGAACGTTTAAAAAGAACATAACATTAGCCATCAGTTTTATAATAAGGTGATATCACAATTCTGATAAGACCATCATTGAAAACGTAAGATAATATAAAAAATACGGCTTGGAGCGAACAAAATATTTCATTTGATTATGTTTTCATGGGAAGATATGCAAAACTACTCAAAAGGAGTCACTTTAGTAACTAAATTGTAACATAACCAGCTAAAAACGTGAAAAAATGGCAAAAAAATCAGTTTTTAGCTCAAATCGAGTTGTGCCACCATTTTTAAGGAAAAAACGTTAGTGCCATCGTAAAGAACGGGAAAAAGTACACAAAAAAAGTCTACTTAAAAAGTTGCACCTCAAAAACAAGGGGGTCAAAATATCGATTGAAAACTTTAATAATTTTTTTAGATCCGATATTTGAGGTTATGTAATCCCAAAAAAATTGCAGTTATTCATGACATAAAAATACACCAATGTGAATTTTTAAAAAAATTTTTATCCTATAGGGACTTCAGAAAAAAATAAAATCAAAAAACACGTTTATCGACGTTACTGCGCATGCGCACTAGGCAGAGAGCTAAAAATTTGGCTATGGGAGTTTTTTTTTATCCCCCATCGAATGGTATATAACATATATACATTTTCCAAGGGGGCCATTTCACCATAGTAACCCGGCTATAGCCTTTGTCGCGCGAGATGCCGAATCTGAGATCTGTCGCGAGGATTTTTAAATATAACAAGATACTTTGAATTTAAACTTATGTCGCGCTGAGACTTTCCCTGGTGAAAAATATTCTGCGTCACCAGAAAGACCGACAAATTCAAATGATGAAACGAACGCGAGAACAAATCCAGAACTATATCGTTCGATGATTCTTGCATCAAGTTGTCGAGAATCAGTAATTTTTTCTTTCCCGTATCCAAGGAGTAATCGCTTCGCTGCGGAAGTCCCTCTGGAAACTCGATAGATACAGCAGCACTCCCGCCAACTTTGAATTCACTGCGGTAAGTCTCTTGCCACTCGGTATAGTAGAGCAGAACCCTGTCGAAGAGAGCATCGCGCATCTCCTGCAGATGCTCGAGAAATTTTTTCAGAAACCAGCTTTTTCCAGCTCCTGTCGGTCCTGCTATGCACGCCGTTAAAGGATGCTTCCAACGCGTATCCATCTTTTCGACTAACTCTCTTCCGAAAAGCGCTTTTTATTAATATTATTCCTCTACCGCGGGGAGCGTCGGCGGCGGGCGCAGGCGCGGGCCGCGTATACGCGTATACTCACGCGGGCCGCTTATAAGCATATATTAGCGGCCACAAGTATCATCCGTGGACGAGCCATCTATACGCGTGCATGTACGGCTCGCCTATAAGCGTGCGATGATGAGTGGGTAAAGGAGAGAGAAGGATGTTATAATTACAAGAAAAATTTAAAAATACTTTTTTTTATTATAAATATATTAAACATAACGCAGAACAATTTATATTACTTAAAAACTAATACAAAAACGAGATTCTTAAATTCACTTTTATTTATTCACAAACAACTTACATACTATACTTAACTTTTGTAACCGTACGGGAGTGATAACCCGGGAATAACATACCTACGCTTTTTTAGAACTATGCTACATGATTTGACCTCTTCTCGCGTGACGACAGTGTGATCTGGCAATCTTTTAATAGAATTAAACTTAAGATTCTCAAAGAATTCGAGAAATTTAGCGAGATACTCTTGACTTTACATTTTTCGGATACCTCGCCAGTTCTCGAATTCGCGGTTCTGTAGCCGTAAAATTTCGGACCACCTGAGAGGAAGCTCGTAATATAAGACCCTTCGTCGAGCTCGTTGGTCATATCGCCGAGCAACGAGCCTAACGGGGGTCTGTATTCTTGTGCGTTTTCGTTGCACACTAATATGCACGAATCAGTGTCGCAGTACAGCGTTCGCTTGTCGAGCTTTTCCAAATACAAAAATAGTTTCAAGCGGGCCAGAGTTGTCGTGTAGACTGCTATAACTACGTTCGTATATATAGTAGACTCCACAGTATCGTCGATGTACTACCAGCTCGTGTACATCACCTCCTCGTTGATCAACAGAAGACTCAAGACCTCTTTATCCTCGGTCGTTAGAAGTTTAAGGAGGTCTTCGCACTCCTTGACGATCACCGTCTGTTTTAAATTATCGCGCTGTCCGAACTTGCCCCAGAACGAGTTCAAACACAGCTTCGCAACAGTGCGCAGGCCAGGGTTTTTCAAGATTTTTCAAGATCCCCTCATTCTTGCGATACTTGCGACCGTAACGCGCTTTCGATTCCGCGTCAACGCACCTAGCTGGAAACCCCGATGCTTCCTGCTTTGATCGCAAAAAAGTGTCGATGTAGCCAGCGAAAAGTCTTCCTTCACCTGTGAGCGGATCGTACTTGGCCATACTATACTGCCATATGACGAATATTTCAGTTATAGTATAGCCGAGTTTGATGGCTTTTCGCAGCTTATTTGCCTCCCAGGTTTCGCTGAACTCTCGCTGACTCGCATCCGGGTGGCAACAATTGCTCTGCCACATCTCTTCGCAGCATGTACGACACAGTACGAAGAGAAGCTTGCAGCGCATTATTATCGGCAAAAGAGGCTGATACAATTTTCTCGGTGGTAAAACCTTACATTTTACCAGCCCATCTATAGCCGAAAAATTGTTGAGATTGCCACCCGTCAGCTCATCAGATTCCTCGCCGACGTAAACCTTTGGATGACCGAGCGGAAATCAGCCTCGTTTACAAATGTAAGGATACAGCGAGCATATTTCTGTATACAGAATACGCTCGCCTGGCTTAGCATCGTAAACTGCGACGAAATTTTCGCTCCGTCCGCCGAAGAACGCGTCACGAGGATTAAGCGTTATTTTGCTGATGAGCGGATGCTCCGACAAGTACTTGGCGATTTCGGGGTTTTCACGCTTGATTCTGTCAAAGTCGCACTCCCAAATTTCGCGCGTCTCGTAACCGAGCTGTTGGATCTGCGCGATTTTAGCGCGTGTATTTTCGAGCAACGTGTCGAAAGTACGACCCCAGGCATTCGGCTTGTTGCGATTATTTTGAAACATTCAGGGCAGCCATGCATATAGCAGCCCTGGTATTCAAAAACAATGAGATTCTCTGCTGGATTAGTAGATGGTAAGAATCCGTCGACCAAAAATCCCTCGGGAAGCCGATATTCGCGCGCTCTGTCTGCATACAAGATTTCGCGACCGATCTCTCGCTCGCACTGCAGCAGCTACTCGACGGCTTTTTGGGAGTGCTTGTCGGCGTGCCTATACCCGCCCCTGGGGATAATTCCTATAGTCTGTGGCTTTAAGAAATTTTTTCTATAGAGATGAGAGTATGCGGACGCGATTGTAGTAGCCACTACAAACGGATCCGTGTCTCCGACCTCAAACAAGTTTTTCTGAAAGCCACACACGCACGACGCAGAATCGTCACATCCATGCGACAGTAGTCGACGATTTCCTTGCTGAAATAGAATATAGTGCGCATCCGGTATGACGCCACCGTATTCGGCGTTAGCCGAGGTGTTAAAAAGGTGCGGAAAACAGCCTTTTTTGTAGTCTCACCTAAACTGAATGTAGCAGGCAACGTGTCCAACTTCATTTGAAAATAGCTGAGACTATCGATGAACTTTGTGCGTCCATACCGGAAGCACAGTATTTTCTGACCATTTAGTATGATGCTTGGCGCGCAATTTATTTTACGTTTGACAAGCCGTCGTAAAACGAATTGCGCATCGTACCCCCGTCTGTTGTGCGCGATGCATATTATACTCTCAAATTTCGTTTTGTCGCGTACTACAAGCTGTAGCAGCTGACCAACGGGATCTTCGGTAAATACATGCTCGCGCACACCGCACGAGGGACACCATTCTGAAATGTTGTTAGAACTTATGCACTCCGAGCAGACTTGCTGTGCAACGCAGACATTCGGGACGTGTATCTATGCTTTCATCGCCTCGATACGATGCTTCTTGCATCGTTTCCAGATCGTAGAAAACATAAAGATCTTTTTTCGCAAAAGCATCTTTTTTTTCGGCTGTATAAAACAGTGTTGATGATAACCGTGTGTCGACTTGCAATGTCGACACCAATTTTTGCCGCACTCGTGCTTACCGCGATGCCGGTTCACGCTTTTGCAGCAGGTAAGACAAATCTGCAGCACATCGCACAATCGCTTGTGCTTCCCTTTGTATGATCCCGCAACCGAATGGTTGCGAAAACATACATCGCCGAAAAAACTGCGATTGCACGATGCGCATTTTTGCAAGGCTTCGTTCTTGCTAAAGGGTGGCAAGACGTAGCCGCGATTGCAAAAAGTGCAGAAAAATTTTGCCTTCGCAGCTCTAAAAATATTGACGATCTCGTCGTAATGAAACTCTGAGTAGAGCAAAAAAATTACGGTTGTGCAGACATCGCTGCGTCAGTCAAAAAATGCTGCTTTACCGCTGCCCATCAAGTCTTTCTCGTATGCAACTAAACCTGTACCACGAGCAGTAAAATAATGCTGGAATTGACGAAGCTCTTGTACACCACAACCTTTGCGAGGTACAAGAACACCGGCATCCTGGCACAATTTTACACCTCGCTCATGCTGTAGTTGCCTACGACCGTCGCGGATGACGTTCAACTCGGCTCGCATCGCCGGGGTATCGCTCGTCTGAAGCGCGCTTTTCGCCTCGCCTACAATGAGCGCTCTCAGCAGACAGAGAGACTCTAAATAAAACATCATGCACATAATTATTATAGACGCACCTTTTAGCGGTTCTCGAATATCCCATGTTTTGAATGGCATTCTATAAGAAATGTTTAGGAGATGCTCCAATGTATTAATTTCCGCGTGCAATAATCCCAAACCATACTTCAGTGATTCAGCAACAGGAGTGAAATTATTGCCAAATTCTCCAAACTGATGAGACGTTATCTGACAAATTGGACATCTACTGGTTGCTCTATTTCCCACTATTACATTTAAATATTTGCCATCAAAAAGAGTTTCTGTAACTTCATAATAAACGCAAATGTTTTTTCCATGGGACAGACTAAATTTATAAGAACTGAGATTCTTTATTTCATTTTCTAATCGATTGTATTCACGTATGGTCGAATCATCTGTTTCTTTTTCGAATGCAATCCTTAATGGTCGACAAAGCCTTACACTTTGAGGAATTGGATTGATCCATGATTTTCCATCAGACTTATTAGAGCTTATTTTAATGATAATGAAGCTTGTAACGAAGAGGGACTGCTCGGAAGCTTCGCTTTCATTTACAGCATCCTTACATTTTTTATGTACATTTTTATGGCCTGAAGAACTATCGAACCCTACAGTTACAGAAATCGTTAAATCAATCAAGTCGTTGACACTCCAATCCAAAGCAACTGCATTGCAAAGTCACTCACTAGTTTTATTTAACATCTCCTGCATGGATACCACAATCTGTACCTCGGAAATATCGTAACCATTTGGTAGACATTCGGACAAAGCTTTGGAAATTCCTGAATAGCAGAGATAAATGGGAGCATTTCTCATTTTACAATCTTTAGATAAACTTATGTAAGAATTTTTATTCAAGTTTTGCTCTAAATAAAATGCTGCAGCTGAATCTGCTGTATATTTCAATATATTTGACTCACACTGTTGATTATTCTCATTTTGCGTTCCATTGGATAAATCAATATCATATACGGTGAATTTCTTAGTAAGACTTAACGCTATTTCTAAAATTTCAACATCATTTAGGGCGAAGCCACATACCTCTCTTGCTCGTCTATATTTAGTATATTGAGAGTAATCTGATATTATGGTATATCTTCCACCATAGGAACCTCTTCCGACTTTTCTTGGTCGTCCTCTATAATGCTTATTTTTTTGTTTTTCCTCCGCCCATCTTATGAATTATAACGATATATGATTTTGTGAATAACGTGTATGATCTTCAATAAATTTAACATATACAGGGGGTATGCCGAAAAAAAAATGATTCTAGCCTTCAGCAAGGAAAAATTTGTAAGATGAATTTTTAAATTTGCGTATCTTTTTTAAAATAGAAATTTTGGCATTTCTTCGTTTTTGTCTTTTTTTGTGTAAAAGTAATTATATGATATCACTCACGATTTATTCTCATAATTTTTGCACCTAATTTTAATAAAAAAAAAAAATAACATAATATATTTTTGGAAAGATGTGCATTAACTTGTCGGAATTTATGCTGTGATGAAACTGTGTTCTTATTTTATTTAATTATTTTAAGTAAGTATTTATCGTATGCTACAGAAATTTATCGAAAAAATGCCACAATAATGAGTTTTATCAAAAACTTAGCCTAATTCTGTGAATTTATGGCAAAACGACTTTAATTAATTTTTTGTAGTTTTTAGATATTAGCAAATTTAATTTTTTTTGTTTGTAATATGTAATCAAGTCATTATGGTTTTGAGCCACTGAATCATTTTCTTTTATTATCTTTGGCGACAGATTCTAATTTTTCAATATTTTAAAACTTACCGTTTGAACAATTTCGTAACTGAAATAACACTTGCTTTTTAAAAATAACACTTTATAAAAATTACACTTTGTAAATAATAATACTTTGTAAAAAAGAACACCTTGTGAAAAATAACATTTGCTTGCTTTTCAAAACTAGGATTTACATAAATATATATACTTTAATTAGTTATGGGAAACAACGTCTTCTGTTAAAGTAGTGCATAGAGTATATAGATTTTATGCGCAATTTTTTAAAATGAATTTTCTTTTTGTAATATTTAAATAATGTCAATTTTCCATAAATATGAAATTATTATGAATGCATATCAAAATAATATAAATATTATATAATATATTTGTATGTACATTCATAATATTTAAATGATCAAAACATGACAATATTAAATATTACAAAGAGAAAAATCATTTTAGAAAATTGAGCATGAACTCCATATAATCTGTACACTACGATAACATTTGAAAAAATAATGACAAATAATTAAATATAAATTAATAATATTCAATAATAATTAAGAATTTAAACAAAAACAAAATTCTTTTAGAAAATAAAAAAAAATAATTGCAAATAATGACAGAAAAATGTATATAATTTTGACTATTAGTATTTTTTGTTATATCCTAATATTTCCTATTATCTGATATTATCTATATATAGTAATGGTAAGTGGTACTTATATCACATAGTTATTATTTCGTTGCTAATTGTTACTATATAACTTGTAAATACTATAGCGTTAACATGTAATGGTTTAGGTTACATAATTATATATATATATATATATATATATATATATATATATATATATATATATATAACAATTTATGTACGTTATATGTGGTGAGAATAATAATATTTTATTTTATCAACAATTTTATGTGTGTTAACTTTGAAATCTTTCATGCTACAGAATGAAACTTCTCAGATTTAAAATTCCTGTAGGTTAGAATACATTAAAATAACATGTTTTATTGTTTATACAGTGCCGTATTATTAGAATATAATATTCGAAGTTAATCAAATTAAATGTCCGTGATTTATGATAATTTTAAGTCCCGGATTCACGTTTCTTAGTACAATAGGTCGAAATAGATGAATTTTTAGGTTATGTAGGTAAAAAAAATAATTCATTAATTTAAAAAATAAGTATATGATTGTCTCAAAATTCCCAATTATTTTAAAATGCATTTTTATGGCATATTAATGCATTACTAACAAGTAGCTAAAATATCGTTTTCTTAAAATTTCGTACTTTTCATAGGTGCCCCGGCTCGACATCGTCAGAAAACAATATTCAGATATTTTTCCCTATATCTGAGAAGTACAACCTTCATTTAAAAAAAAATAGGTCCCTAGTACTTTCCTGAGAGGCGCAATTTGATTTTGACAATACTTTCCCTGAAATCGCCCAGAGTGCGCCGCCGCCGCCTACCTGCTATATGCCGCTCGCTGTGCTGTCATCGATGATCGGGTGACCCGCATCGTAGAACCCGACCTCCTGCAGGATCGACAATTTAGGGATCAGCATTGTTGAAGAGTCCGCCGCCGAGTCCGATGATATTGCCGGCGATGATGGGCCCTCTTCCTATCTGTTGCTGCTGCTGATATTATCATCGTCGATTGCAAAGAAGCGAGCCTTCATTCTTCCGCACGACCGTTGTAGCATTGAATGATGTTGCTGATCAACTCGGCCATCTCGAACGCAGTCATAGAAAATAACTTGTCTGCCGATTTTTCAAACAAGTTTTTAACTAACGTACTTCCTGCGCACGACCGTTATTCACGATTCGTAGCGCAGCAGCTTAAAAAATCATAGCCGCGTTATTTTCTGGATCTGCATCCGGACAGGGTTCCATGCCTTCGTTCAACGTCTGATAACTAAAAAAATTATTATTATTAGTAATAATAATTTTTTAAGAAAATTCAAAAGTTAAAAAAAATTCTCTTACTTTCATTAATTTGACGGTCGAACGTGCTGTATTAATCGAAGCGTGCATACGGATTCATCGCAACTTCCTCAGCGGTCTCATCCCGAGTCGCAAAGTCCTCGAAAACCTCGGCTCTCGTAGGACCAACCTCGGGAGCTGGCTCGTAGCGAAGCGAGAGCAGAATCATCGCAGCCTCAATCGTTTGCTCGCTACCTCTCAGCGGTGCTGGAGCGCCCGCTCTGTAGACAGCCTGTTCGTAGACGCCAGGCCAATCATCGCCGTGATCGCTGTCCTCTATCTCGCTCTCAGCATCATCCTCCATGGGCTCCTCCATAGGAGTTTGTATCTCCTCCTGCTCCTCCTGTTCCTGCTCCTCCTGCTCCTCCTCCTCCTCCTCCTCCTCCTCATTCTCCTCCTCGGATGAAGTGGCTCGCTGTGGTGAAACAGATGACGACACAACAAACAGCGTTGCGTCGCTGACGCTCTCCTCAGCATCCTCCTGCAGGGTAATTTGAGCTACAAGAAGAAAAAAAAATAAAGTACTATTATTTTTCTTTTAAAACTGATTGTAGGGAACACAGTTAACACTTACCATGTTCCTCGATGATATGCCTCAGACAGTACACATCGCGTGCACCGCGTTCCACCAAGAAACTTCCGACGATTTTTATCACAACACTAGAATGTTTAAAGTATTTCTGATAATAACCGGCGATCCAGCGGTACGCGCAATGCGTCAGCAAGCAGCGCAGCTTGCGTCGCAGCCTCTCGTCGCACATCCGATGAACGCGCACGTATCATTCGCGGGTACACTTCCTCTGCACAGGTAGGTGACGACTCTTGCGCGCGTTGACTACGCGCAGGATCACATCGCAAACTTCGTTCGTAACACTGGACATTTCTGCGACACGTGGTAAGCTGGCTCTCTCAATGAGAGACTCTCATTTCGAGAGACTGATGACTGCGCTGGCGTACGGAAGAGTTTTGTAGACGGCTCAGGGCTGATATGAAAATATCGTGCCCTTCTTAGGAGTGATTTCATCGAATAAGAAGGATTGCAGAGCAGAGAAACTGTTAAAGAGGAGAATTTGTTTTAAAACAAAGTGCAGCGAATATTACAGCCATAGCTGAGAAATCTAGGTTGCCACCAGTGATCGAAAGAAATAAATCCGATACCGTACACGGTGTTTGCGCTTTAGGCACGTAGCAGTCATAAACCTTAGGCAGATAGCGGATGTCTCAGAAAACGGACCGTCGCCACCGCTAGATCCGGTGACACGGACCGAACAGTTTTTTATGACTCTACGGCTGACCCTTTTTAATGTCTCTTACCGGAAACCTGTAATCTCTGTACAAACAGTTTACACTTATTCTCAAGTTTCTACCAGAGATCCGATGATTTGTTCTCTGCTTAGTTTTGAAAACTAATCCGTTGGCGATAATGAAACAAAGCTCGAGCCCATGATCACACGATACTTCCTGGAGCTGATTCACGAGACATTGAGAACCTTCCTTTTGCTCTCAATCGTCTCCGATTTTTTCTGATAAGCTCACGCTGGAGCTCAAGTGTATACAAATAATCCAGTCCGAGTATAGCGTTACCAACGGTCTCGCATTCTTAAGACAACGAACGTCATTAAAAGGCAAAGAGTGGAGAGGTGCGGTTCCGTCATCATGGCATGGCAGAATTGAAAAAATGATCAGCTCAACGTGATGCGCATCTCGCAAGTATCCAAGCTAAAATACGTGCAATGGAGAAGCTGAACGGCCAGCTCGAGCGCTACCAGCAGAGAATGCTGAACATGTCAGCTCTGTTGCAGCAAAAACAGCAAGAAGTCGAGGGAAAGGCTTCTCTGGCGGTACAGTTTGTGCCGCTCAACGTGAGGTGCAAAGTGTGCACCACCAACAGTTCGGAGCACGACGTGTGGCAGCAGTGCTGAAGGTGCCTTCTTTTTCGCTGCTGGAAGTA
Source organism: Nasonia vitripennis (assembly GCF_009193385.2). Lineage (NCBI taxonomy): Eukaryota > Metazoa > Arthropoda > Insecta > Hymenoptera > Pteromalidae > Nasonia > Nasonia vitripennis. Next base: position 2,404,520 of record NW_022279638.1, read on the forward strand.
CAACAGATAGCCCTGCCCGTGCATCCTGGATATGGATTCGCCGAGATCGCCTTCACCTCCACCATCATCAGCAGGCGACAACAACAACGTCCAAGGTACGCCACCGACAGCACGCCGCAACCGCAGCGTACCTTACGACTTTTACCGGATGCCTACTCCGCCGAAAGAGTTGGTGCCTGGTATGCCTGCGAGGAGGGCTCACACGTCAACTGCGCCAACAACGCGTCACTCGCAAGTGTAGGTGTATCGCTTGTTTGTAATTTATCGCGTATAAATTTAGAGTGTGCGCGCGTGTGTGCGCACGCACTCGTTTATCATTTTTTTATTATTTCATTACCTTGTAAGCTGAGTCATTTTATTATTCGACTCGTACGCGTTCCTTAGTAAATAAATATTTAGTAATAGAATTTTTCTTTTTATGCGTGCAAAACCCCCCACTCCCATCAACGATCCCCAAAGCCGAAATTTAGAGTAAGCTTTGCGGCACCGTGTAGTAGAGTTATATATGCACGTGTACATTTTGATGCGAATCATTCGTCAAGCGACCGGCAAAGCAGCAACTCGGCCATGGGACAGGAGCAGAGCAAAGAGCAGAAAAAAGGTTCTACGTGGGAGGAGAAATAGCCTCTCATGAGAAGCAAGGAGCCAAGAAAGCAGAACAATCAGTCGTCATTTTTAACCAACACTTTCTCGTATCCAGAGAAAAGCGGTTATAATAATCTGTCCAAAAAATCCTCCTCCTCCTCCTAGTCACAAAATCAAAAATTCTTTTCCACAAACACCTTTTCGTGTCCCAAAAAAGACGGCTACAGCAAGCTGAAACGCTAATTACAATAATATATATTTTAAAAAACAATCGGCCCTTTTCAGGGCCACCATATAAATTATATACGTGGAACAATCTCTCTCTCTCTTTACAGCGCAGAAAGGATCAGAGTCGGCGCTAGGGTAATAAAAGCCAAACAGCAGGTATACGCGAGCGACAGGTAGACGGCGGCTTTGGAGGACGCGCGCGAGTATGGTGTAGAGAGGGTAGAGAGAAAGAAGCGGGTCCGGTACAGCAGCGGCGGGAGCCACCGCATCAGAGCTCAGGGGCTACGGGCTGGTATAGCGAGAGTCGCGCATGTGCGTTCGTGCTTGGGGCCGGTATGGAGTAGAGAGAGAGAGAGAGATAGAGAGTCGCGCTCGGGTCTGCTTGGAGTAAAAGGGGGAGGGCTGGCATAGCGCAGTTCGTATGCGTGATATAGCGTTTGTTTGAAAATTATTTATAATTATGTATAAATAAACAAATAAAAGTAGGTCACCCATCGATGACAGACTTTGTTTATGACAGTAGCGGTCGTAAATCATGTTTATTGATCTTATCAGCTATTCTTTACATAAACATGGGCTTCTGTTTACATAAACAACTGGCGCCAGCCACGGGACTGGTGACGTCACTCTAGGCCACCCCCAGTCTCTCCATACCAGCCCATATACTACTACTACTCTTATTGATAAATAATGTTTAACACTCCGTGCGCGAATCGCGGTTTCTCAGGCTTGTTTTCTGTGCTCGAAATACTTGGTTTTTTAACTAGTGTGTGATATAAATAATATGGTGCGAAACATGACGTTGCTATGGAAACGTTGTTTCGCATACGCTACACGAAAAACGATCTCCATGAAAACAACATTTTTTGCGTACATCGTGTTGAAAATATGGTTCAACATACGTGCATGGCGTAAGTGAGCCTTGCACTCGTGCTAATCGCTTACGTCGCGCAATTGTATCGAAATATACTAAATACGTTAATTTAGAAGTAAATTAAATAAAGGTTTTGGTAGGTATTGAGAAGATAAAATTTTATGAGAAATATTAAACTTTATTTACAGTTAGTACTTCACGAGTGAAATATACAAAGATAGCCGCACAGTACTGAAGAACTTAATTCTTTAAGTTTATGTTTGTTGTTTGCCTTCCAAAAAGATATACAGGTTAACATAAAGATATTCGTCTTACGATACAATCAAAAGAAAAACGATAGATAAACAATAAAAATGAAAAAATTCTTTTCTACGATGCAGCTATATAATGGGTAACTAACACTAGTCAAGTGGCTAGTCATGGATGAATGGAGCCGTTTACTATTTTACTGATTCCATCCCTATATCATTAATTTCTTACATAAAAATTGATTTATTTTGTACATGAGAGTACATAGAATTGATTAATAACTTTGTTCTTGTTTCAACTATAAATAATTAATAAATAAATAGAAGTTTCATAATAGGTTCCATATTTTTATCAGGATCATATTTATGAAACACTAGAAGCTCGTGTTTCATAATAAGGAATCTGATTTCAGTGCGTCTCCTATTATAAAACGCGACAATAACACAGCAAAGCACACTTTTAAAGTCTTTCATTAATTTAAAACATAATTTTTCACCTATATAGTGTGAAATATACTTGACTAATATCGTATTTTTGTTTCAAATACGAATAATTAACAAATAAATGTGTGTTTCATAAAGAAAACAAGCTTTTATTAGGATCTTTTTATGAAGCATGATAGAAGCTCGTGTCTGAACACATAAGTAAAGAGATTATGTTAACAGCACAGCACAAGATGTTATGGAGTCTGAATTTTGAAACCTTTTATTTATTGAAAATATGATTTTTTACTAACATAGTGGGAAGTACACAGTACAGTAAACTGCGTTTTTCGAAGCATCGATCACGGCATGATGTATGTAATCGCTCTTACTAAATTAATTATACTCATATATTCTGAACACAGTTAGTTATAGTCTCATATACAATGTACAATATATATATATATATATATATATATATATATATATATATATATATATATATATATATATATATATATATATATATATATATATAATTTGATCATTTACTTCCGAATCAACTCTTATTATTTAGCAATTACTTACCAGATGTACCTATAGTGCCCTTCGGATATAGGCAAGAAACGTATACATGTTCGTTGTTTAAAAATCTTAGAAAATAGATGATAGATACTTAAATTATCTACTAAATATTGCAAACATTATACATCATATGTCAATATGAAAAGTTGAAAATACTTAAAAGCGAAGCGAGGTTTAGTGGTACTAGGTGCTTTAGTCCCTTGTTGTATAATGTACTATTTTTTCTTCTTTTTTTTCTTACAGTTTTAGAGACTTTAGTAAATACTTCGATTATTACATTATTAAGTCTCATGTGTTTCCCTATTTTTTTTAGTTTATGTACTCTTATTAAATATAAGCAGTTCTACACAAACGGAAATCATCGTACAAATATTTTGCAATTTTTTTCATTAAGAATGATTGCAATTCGTCTGGTCGAGCGAATTTCAGCCACAAAAATTGGATTTTGGTACACGGTGTTGCGATACAGAGTTCTATTGAAATTTTTATGTACTCATATAATTTTAAATAAAAGTGATGAAAGTATGAAATATAAACGAATAAAATACGTAATTCAAACGTATTCAAATTTCTACGAGATAATTAATGATTGAATTTAAGATATATATATATATATATATATATATATATATATACACACATATTTATACATGTATTTTTTATTTAATAAATTATAATCATTTCCATTAAGAGGGTCTTAACCCCAATTTTTACTGACTGCGTCAATATTGCGATTACAAGGTCGGAAAATACTTGAAACAAAATAAATACAATGAATATTGCAAAACCACGACATAGTTGTCCTTCGTCTTGGATCTATCTAGCAATATGCAAAGTTTTAAATAAAAATATTAACGCATTAACAAATGGTATTTGAACGGAAAGTAGTAGCTATACCGAGCACAAGTTGGAAATTTCGTTCAAATGCTATTCTTATACAGGTGCATATAATTGCTTGAAACTTTGAACAGAGGTAGGTGATAATGAAAGAAAGGGCAACTATGTCGTGGTTTTGTATAATTTTTTATAAAAAAAGTAGTTTTACTATCATTTCTGCAAGACTACCTGCTGTCAGATAGTAGCACGTAAGCCTACCAACCAGCTATCATATAGTGCAATCGCACAGTAGAAAAATACTTGAAGCTAAATAAATACAATAAATTGTGCAAAAGTAATAGACATAGTACCTTCCTTTCATAAGCATCTACTAGTGTGTAAAGTCTTAAATAAAAATATTATTGTGGTTTGTAGGAAAGTAAGTACTACAACTATCGGGTCAAACCAAGAAGCTGTTGTCTGCTACGCTAGCAACAACATATAGGTATCACCGATCTACCACATGCGTTCGTCACGGATGCTCACGTGTGTTGAGCATTGCGTCATATGAATTTTGATATTTTTTTAGAACGCACGAATTTCAAGTTTTGCTTGCTTAAGGAAGCCTTGTAATAGTATTTTTTGGAGTTTGTGTAAAAACATGTGGAAAGTGTGTTTTGACGTATTTTTAGTCAAAAAATTGTGTTTTTGGAATATGTCCGTACAGATGTATGTGTGTGTGTGTATCTTTTTACTGCGGAAAATTGATATTATCATTCGTCGTTCTTTTATTATACACCATAAAGCGCAATTTTTGCTTCCTCCTAGAGGAAGCTTTGTAATAGTAAAGTTTTGAGTTTCTTCAAAACTTCTAGAAAATACTTTTTAGTCTGTTAGAAGTTCAAATCAAGTGTTTTTGGAAAATGTCCGTATGGATATGTGTGTGTGTGTGTGGGTGTGTGCGTGTATGTATACCGTAATATTTCTGGAACTACTTTGTCAATATCAATAAAATTTGACATGCATATATATTTTTGATTCTGAATTCGGAAAAAACAGTTATTTTTTAATTTCTTAACTATATTTTTTATGACTATTTTTTGATTTTTAAAAAACACTATTTTCGTTTTTTTCAATCATCCCATTGTTACAAACAATTCAGCTATAATGCATTTGAAAGAGAATAAAATTACCTACTTTTTCTTGATTGGTGCTCGGGATTGACCGCTTTGTTCGGCAGATAAAATGAAAAAGGCGATTATTTTTTTTAAATTCATATTTCTGAAACTAAACGCCATAACCTCGCGAAAAATTATGTCAATGGATCACGTGTCAAGCGATACCCCATTAAAATTTCAAGTGATTTGACTACTTATTTTTTCAGTAATAAATCGAAAACTGAAAAAAATGAGTTTTTTTTGTGCCTCGATTACGGACGCAATAAATGCCTTATTGCACTTGAGATTTCGGGAAAAAGTAGATATTTTATGTGTTTTGGCTAAGTTTATTGCACAGCTTTTAAACCCCTATGGTTCGTAAGATATCAAGGTTTTAATTTTTTTTTTTGAAAATTTTTTGATTTCTTATATCTCTAAAACAATGTAGTCAAATGCTTCAAAATTTTATTTGGTGCTTCACTATAAAAAAGCTATCTGCTGTTAATATTTTAAACGATTTCGTCGAGCGGTTTACAACTAAAGAGCTAAAATGTAAAAATCGTTTTCTTGAAAATTGCGCGAGCGACCTATCTAATCTACCTGCTGTTTTGATGGTTGGGTTGGTTAGGAACACATGTAAACATGCGTGAATTTCTGTGAAAAAAAAATTGACGACAGTGTTCGTATTCTATAATAAGAAAACAGAGGGGTGTGCAAACTTTTGGACAATGAACTATCCAAAACTTTTATTAAATTGTGTATCCAAAATCGCCTCATACATTAGCAAGCAGATATATGGATATATTAAAACAATATTTTATTTATTGGACTTATAAATTTAGTTTGAGGAAGCTACGTGCCAATGAATTAGCAGCGGTTTTTTAAATTGTTTAACTTGAAAACTAAATGTTGAATCTTTAAAAAAAAACATGCTTATTGAAAGTTATTACGACTATATTCCACTTTAATTTTAAGTCATTTCATGGGACAGATCCTGAAAAAAACATCAAAAACTGAAAAAAGTAGTTTTACTACGTGACAAAGGCAATAAGCAAGTTTAAATTTTGTATTCAGTTAGCATTATATAGTACCTTGATCCCTTTCTTTGGGCTGTTGATGAAACCAGTTAGTTTCAAAGATATTAGGCTTCAAAATTTTGTTTTCTCACCCTGTATACTATGAGTCGTTTTTTCTACGTGACGCGATAACTGGAGTAAAAAGGCAATAATCAATTTAAAATTTTGGATTCAGTTAGTTATTAAGTAGCACCTTAATTCCTTTCTTTGGGTTGTTTATAATACCAGTTAGTTTCAAAGATATTAAGCTTCAAAATTTTGTTTCTCACCCTGTATACACTGTATAACTGAAAACTGCATCGCTTGGATCGCAGCTTCTATTTAATGGATTTTAATCTATACCTAGGCTCATTTTTTTCTGTTTTTGTTTTACCAATTTGTTAAAAACAAGATTTTCAGTTACGCATTTGGTTTTTTATGGTGATTTTTCGATCTCTAGTGATTTTAGATACGTTCCACGAACTATCCTAATCATTATAACTCGGAAACTACATGTTGAACTCTGCTTCTCAACCGTATTTTAATTACAAGTTAATGCTGTTACAAATATACAGGTTGGTAAATAAGATATCAGATAAAAAAGGGAGGGTCATATCTCGTTAGAGCTTCGTTAAACAATTATAGTTATGCGAGTAAGAGAGAGAGAGAGAGAGAGAGAGAGAGAGAGAGAGAGAGAGAGAGAGAGAGAGAGAGAGAGAGAGAGTACTACATACTGTATAATTGATTATCTATATATAATTTATTCGAAATAATTTTATTTATCAAACGAAAAAGTATAAAAACTTTATGGAAATATATATGAAGTAAAAACAATTCAGATATTAAAGCGATACATAATGTTGAAGGAAGCTACGTGCCAAAGAATTTGCATCGGTTTTTTTTTTGTATCACAAAAAATCAGAACACTAATATAGAAGTAAATAGTGTCACGGGCGCCACAGCTTCGTCTTTTCAATCTCGCTTTTGTGGCGCAGTATCAGGTACTGTAAATAACAACGCATTATTTATGAAACAGAACATTAATTAAGCTTTATTCTCAAATTAATCTTTAGGTTTTATTAACACTATAGTACTATTGTAAAATTTCGTGGAATAAAATATTTTTAGTGTATATTTTTTTTATTTACCTGATTTATCTTAGCTTTTAAAAATTGAATTTTTGATAAACATATTTTCAAGTTTTTTTTGTGACTCTCGATAGCGCTACGTATAACTGGCCATGACTAAAAACTGGAGTAGGTAGAAATACTTCAACTTTTTCAAATGTTTGACCTTGAGACTTGTTAATCATCATTGCGAACCCCAATCTTACAGAAGATTAACGTCTTTTTATTTCAATAGGAATTTCTTCTTTTGATGAAGTTAAGTATATACGTGGTATTGAAACAATACTTCCACTCTTATAACCAATCGTAATTTTTGCACTATTACAATATTGCATCTTGTTTTTACTACTAAACGAGTTCCGTTACACAGACCATTATATAAATTGATATTTCGTAAGAGAAATATAACAGCCCCTTTTTTCAACAGTAATTTATGAGGAGTTAAACCATTCGGCGTTAGTGAATTCATGAATTCTACTGGCACTATATTATTTAAATTTACGTTATCATCGTTACCACATGAATCAATGATAATACATTCTTTGACATTGCCGTCTATTTTTGATAAAATTTCATTATTTATATTAAAATTGCAATCAAGATGGGTCCGAAGCAGAGCGCTCAAAAGTCTAGCTACAAGCAACTTGGCGTAGATAAGACAAAGAACAAAAACCGCTGCCATTTCTTTAGCACGTAGCTTACTTCAACATTATCTTTCGCTTTAATATCTGAATTGTTTTCACTTCATATATAATTCTATTAAGTTTTTGTACTTTTTCGTTTAATAGATAAAATTATTTCGAATCAATTATGTATACATAATCAATCATAATTCTCTCTCTCTTTTTCTCGCATAACTATAATTGTTTAAATTATATTATTATATATGGTTGATGGCATGTCATCGGCATAAAAGAAAAATTGGAAACTTTTTATTTATTATTAAATTTCTTTTTCATTTATTGTATTTATTTAACTTTAAGTATTTTTGTACTGTGCAATCACACTATTATAAATAGGCTTACATGCTGCCATCTGACGGGAGGTATAAGTACCCTACTCGAGAATTGACATTTGTTACGGTATCGCGCGCCGATTGCCAAAGAGAAACAAACAGAAAAAGGAACGCTGCACGTTGTAGTTAAAATTCCTCCTTCTCGTTTTTCTCCGGATATGCTCCATGAAATAACTTAAAATCAAAGTAATCTATAGTTATAATAACATTCGATGATCATGATGTTTTAAAGAAATGTTTAACATTTAGTTTCCAAGTTATAATGGTAAGGATAGTTCGCGGAACGCATCTAAAATCACTAGAGATCGAAAAATCGCCATAAAAAACCAAATGCGTAACTGAAAATCTTGTTTTTAACAAATTGGTAAAACAAAAACAGAAAAAAATGAGCCTAGATATAGATTAAAATCCATTAAATAGAAGCTGCGATCCAAGCGATGCAGTTTTCAGTTATACATTGTATACAGGGTGAGAAACAAAATTTTGAAGCTTAATATCTTTGAAACTAACTGGTATTATAAACAACCCAAAGAAAGGAATTAAGGTGCTACTTAATAACTAACTGAATCCAAAATTTTAAATTGATTATTGCCTTTTTACTCCAGTTATCGCGTCACGTAGAAAAAACGACTCATAGTATACAGGGTGAGAAAACAAAATTTTGAAGCCTAATATCTTTGAAACTAACTGGTTTCATCAACAGCCCAAAGAAAGGAATCAAGGTACTATATGATGCTAACTGAATACAAAATTTAAACTTGCTTATTGCCTTTGTCACGTAGTAAAACTACTTTTTTGGTAAATCAAAAACAGAAAAAAACGAGTCTAAGTATAGATTAAAATCCATTAAATTGAAGCTAAGATCCAAGCGATGCAGTTTCAGTTATATAGAGTATACAGGGTAAGAAAGGTGCTATATAATGCTAACTAAATTCAAAATTTTAAATTGATTATTGCCTTTTTACTCCAGTTATCGCGTCACGTAGAAAAACGACTTTTTTCAGTTTTTGATGTTTATCTTAGGATCTGCCCCATGAAATGAATTAAAATTAAAGTGGAATATAGTCGTAATAGCGAGCGGTCGATTTCTACTATCCAGGGCTCAAATTGTAGCTCTTTTCTTATACTTTCGTTTTAAAAATTTGGATTTCAATTTTACGATCAGCTATATATTTGTTTATCAATTATGGCCATTTTTTAACTTTTTTCATCGTCGTATATATAGCTGATCGTAAAATATAAATGTTAATCCAAATTTCTAAAACAAAAGTAGAAGAAAAGGGCTACAATTTGAGGGCTATAGATCGCTGCAATTGACCGCTCAGATCACAAGTTATAAGAATTAAAAAAAAAGAGAGAAAAATCGCTGATTTTCGTAAAACATCTTACTCTTTGTGATTTTTTATTATTTTCAAGCCTAGACCACTTTTGACTTAGGAAACTATTTTTAACTCACCAGCCCTTAAATCAAAGCTCTTTTGTGATACTTCCATCTTAGCAATACACATTTTTTGATTTCGCTTTCAGACACTAAGTGGATAAAGTTGAAACATGGCTAATTTTTGTTAATTTTCTATGCACGCGCGCATTTTCTCACTCCAGACGGCCCAAAGAACCAAAAAAAGTTGGTCTGGTAGGTGTGCCCTCAATTTGAAAATTTCAACTTCCAACACCCGAGTTGTTTCCACTCGCTCGTGGATTTGCTCATATACCGACCAGCGGGACTACGGATGTGATTTCATTATTTTTTTTTAAATTTAAATTTATATTAATTATCTCGTAGAAATTTGAATAAGGTTACTATGTATTTTATGCATAAATATTTAATACTTTTAGCATTTTTTATTCAAAATTATATGAGCTTACATGTAAGTTTCATATATATATATAATTTGATCATTTACTTCTGAATCAACTCTTATTATTTATCAATTACTTACCAGATGTACCTATAGTGTCACATATAAGTATGTCTTAAAAACTTGTTTTTTTAATTTAGGTTACTTTATCAAGTATTTTTTATGTACTCTTTAAATTAACAATGGATATGAGATACATGTAACGCCATCTACGAATTCACCTATACACTGGTAACCCAAACTTGTAAAAATAAGATTTGCACAAAATCGAGCAGTTATTTTCGTAAACAGTACAATCTCGCAGCAACATCAACTCGTGCACAAATATTGTGCACAAAATCACCCACAACAACAGCGATACGTGCACAATTATTATGCACAAAGCCAACTTGTGCAGAATAATTATGGACGAAATTTGTTCACAATATTATTGACTACAAATTTTTTGTCAACGTTAATCAAGTATACGTGCATAATAAATTTTCCATTAAACTTTTTGTGAACAATTAATTGCCTTTTAAAATAGTTGAGTGCACAATAAATTTAAACACAATTGTCAACCGAAATTTCTTTTTCATTTGTGCACAAATCTTATGCGCTTTTAATGTTTCGTGCAGTACTAAATTGTGCATAATTATTCATCGTATTTTTCGATGATAACTAAAAAATATTGTGTACAATTCAAAAAACAATGTGTACAATGTTAATGATATCATTTTTAGTGTATAATAAATTACGTGTACAATAATTATCTCTAGAAAAAATTGTCTTTCAAAAAAGTAAAAGGTTAGGCGAATTTGATATATTCCGCAATAAAATTACAGATAAAAAATAACTGAGATCAATCAAACGAAGTCAAGTTAATTATACATTTAATCATAATAAAGCAAAAAAATTGTTCTTTTCAATTAAGGGCTTACTAAACTCTAAAGAAAATTGAATAACTACCTAGACCTCGTCATCGGCCAACCTGTATACCTGTACACCTTCCTCGAATGATTTTTACACCTAGACACAAAAAAACCACGTTGCAGTCCACCTAGACGTCGTCATCGGCTACCGTGGCTACCGCTACTGCGCGACTTCATATTAAATTTAAAAAAAAATAATGAAATCACATCCGTAGTCCCGCTGGTCGGTATATGAGCAAATCCACGAGCGAGTGGAAACAACTCGGGTGTTGGAAGTTGAAATTTTCAAATTGAGGGCACACCTACCAGACCAACTTTTTTTGGTTCTTTGGGCCGTCTGGAGTGAGAAAATGCGCGCGTGCATAGAAAATTAACAAAAATTAGCCATGTTTCAACTTTATCCACTTAGTGTCTGAAAGCGAAATCAAAAAATGTGTATTGCTAAGATGGAAGTATCACAAAAGAGCTTTGATTTAAGGGCTGGTGAGTTAAAAATAGTTTCCTAAGTCAAAAGTGGTCTAGGCTTGAAAATAATAAAAAATCACAAAGAGTAAGATGTTTTACGAAAATCAGCGATTTTTCTCTCTTTTTTTTTAATTCTTATAACTTGTGATCTGAGCGGTCAATTGCAGCGATCTATAGCCCTCAAATTGTAGCCCTTTTCTTCTACTTTTGTTTTAGAAATTTGGATTAACATTTATATTTTACGATCAGCTATATATACGACGATGAAAAAAGTTAAAAAATGGCCATAATTGATAAACAAATATATAGCTGATCGTAAAATTGAAATCCAAATTTTTAAAACGAAAGTATAAGAAAAGAGCTACAATTTGAGCCCTGGATAGTAGAAATCGACCGCTCGCTATTACGACTATATTCCACTTTAATTTTAATTCATTTCATGGGGCAGATCCTAAGATAAACATCAAAAACTGAAAAAAGTCGTTTTTCTACGTGACGCGATAACTGGAGTAAAAAGGCAATAATCAATTTAAAATTTTGAATTTAGTTAGCATTATATAGCACCTTTCTTACCCTGTATACTCTATATAACTGAAACTGCATCGCTTGGATCTTAGCTTCAATTTAATGGATTTTAATCTATACTTAGACTCGTTTTTTTCTGTTTTTGATTTACCAAAAAAGTAGTTTTACTACGTGACAAAGGCAATAAGCAAGTTTAAATTTTGTATTCAGTTAGCATCATATAGTACCTTGATTCCTTTCTTTGGGCTGTTGATGAAACCAGTTAGTTTCAAAGATATTAGGCTTCAAAATTTTGTTTTCTCACCCTGTATACTATGAGTCGTTTTTTCTACGTGACGCGATAACTGGAGTAAAAAGGCAATAATCAATTTAAAATTTTGGATTCAGTTAGTTATTAAGTAGCACCTTAATTCCTTTCTTTGGGTTGTTTATAATACCAGTTAGTTTCAAAGATATTAAGCTTCAAAATTTTGTTTCTCACCCTGTATACAATGTATAACTGAAAACTGCATCGCTTGGATCGCAGCTTCTATTTAATGGATTTTAATCTATATCTAGGCTCATTTTTTTCTGTTTTTGTTTTACCAATTTGTTAAAAACAAGATTTTCAGTTACGCATTTGGTTTTTTATGGCGATTTTTCGATCTCTAGTGATTTTAGATGCGTTCCGCGAACTATCCTTACCATTATAACTTGGAAACTAAATGTTAAACATTTCTTTAAAACATCATGATCATCGAATGTTATTATAACTATAGATTACTTTGATTTTAAGTTATTTCATGGAGCATATCCGGAGAAAAACGAGAAGGAGGAATTTTAACTACAACGTGCAGCGTTCCTTTTTCTGTTTGTTTCTCTTTGGCAATCGGCGCGCGATACCGTAACAAATGTCAATTCTCGAGTAGGGTACTTATACCTCCCGTCAGATGGCAGCATGTAAGCCTATTTATAATAGTGTGATTGCACAGTACAAAAATACTTAAAGTTAAATAAATACAATAAATGAAAAAGAAATTTAATAATAAATAAAAAGTTTCCAATTTTTCTTTTATGCCGATGACATGCCATCAACCATATATAATAATATAATTTAAACAATTATAGTTATGCGAGAAAAAGAGAGAGAGAATTATGATTGATTATGTATACATAATTGATTCGAAATAATTTTATCTATTAAACGAAAAAGTACAAAAACTTAATAGAATTATATATGAAGTGAAAACAATTCAGATATTAAAGCGAAAGATAATGTTGAAGTAAGCTACGTGCTAAAGAAATGGCAGCGGTTTTTGTTCTTTGTCTTATCTACGCCAAGTTGCTTGTAGCTAGACTTTTGAGCGCTCTGCTTCGGACCCATCTTGATTGCAATTTTAATATAAATAATGAAATTTTATCAAAAATAGACGGCAATGTCAAAGAATGTATTATCATTGATTCATGTGGTAACGATGATAACGTAAATTTAAATAATATAGTGCCAGTAGAATTCATGAATTCACTAACGCCGAATGGTTTAACTCCTCATAAATTACTGTTGAAAAAAGGGGCTGTTATATTTCTCTTACGAAATATCAATTTATATAATGGTCTGTGTAACGGAACTCGTTTAGTAGTAAAAACAAGATGCAATATTGTAATAGTGCAAAAATTACGATTGGTTATAAGAGTGGAAGTATTGTTTCAATACCACGTATATACTTAACTTCATCAAAAGAAGAAATTCCTATTGAAATAAAAAGACGTTAATCTTCTGTAAGATTGGGGTTCGCAATGATGATTAACAAGTCTCAAGGTCAAACATTTGAAAAAGTTGAAGTATTTCTACCTACTCCAGTTTTTAGTCATGGCCAGTTATACGTAGCGCTATCGAGAGTCACAAAAAAAACTTGAAAATATGTTTATCAAAAAATTCAATTTTTAAAAGCTAAGATAAATCAGGTAAATAAAAAAAATATACACTAAAAATATTTTATTCCACGAAATTTTACAATAGTACTATAGTGTTAATAAAACCTAAAGATTAATTTGAGAATAAAGCTTAATTAATGTTCTGTTTCATAAATAATGCGTTGTTATTTACAGTACCTGATACTGCGCCACAAAAGCGAGATTGAAAAGACGAAGCTGTGGCGCCCGTGACACTATTTACTTCTATATTAGTGTTCTGATTTTTTGTGATACAAAAAAAAAACCGATGCAAATTCTTTGGCACGTAGCTTCCTTCAACATTATGTATCGCTTTAATATCTGAATTGTTTTTACTTCATATATATTTCCATAAAGTTTTTATACTTTTTCGTTTGATAAATAAAATTATTTCGAATAAATTATATATAGATAATCAATTATACAGTATGTAGTACTCTCTCTCTCTCTCTCTCTCTCTCTCTCTCTCTCTCTCTCTCTCTCTCTCTCTCTCTCTCTCTCTCTTACTCGCATAACTATAATTGTTTAACGAAGCTCTAACGAGATATGACCCTCCCTTTTTTATCTGATATCTTATTTACCAACCTGTATATTTGTAACAGCATTAACTTGTAATTAAAATACGGTTGAGAAGCAGAGTTCAACATGTAGTTTCCGAGTTATAATGATTAGGATAGTTCGTGGAACGTATCTAAAATCACTAGAGATCGAAAAATCACCATAAAAAACCAAATGCGTAACTGAAAATCTTGTTTTTAACAAATTGGTAAAACAAAAACAGAAAAAAATGAGCCTAGGTATAGATTAAAATCCATTAAATAGAAGCTGCGATCCAAGCGATGCAGTTTTCAGTTATACAGTGTATACAGGGTGAGAAACAAAATTTTGAAGCTTAATATCTTTGAAACTAACTGGTATTATAAACAACCCAAAGAAAGGAATTAAGGTGCTACTTAATAACTAACTGAATCCAAAATTTTAAATTGATTATTGCCTTTTTACTCCAGTTATCGCGTCACGTAGAAAAAACGACTCATAGTATACAGGGTGAGAAAACAAAATTTTGAAGCCTAATATCTTTGAAACTAACTGGTTTCATCAACAGCCCAAAGAAAGGGATCAAGGTACTATATAATGCTAACTGAATACAAAATTTAAACTTGCTTATTGCCTTTGTCACGTAGTAAAACTACTTTTTTCAGTTTTTGATGTTTTTTTCAGGATCTGTCCCATGAAATGACTTAAAATTAAAGTGGAATATAGTCGTAATAACTTTCAATAAGCATGTTTTTTTTTAAAGATTCAACATTTAGTTTTCAAGTTAAACAATTTAAAAAACCGCTGCTAATTCATTGGCACGTAGCTTCCTCAAACTAAATTTATAAGTCCAATAAATAAAATATTGTTTTAATATATCCATATATCTGCTTGCTAATGTATGAGGCGATTTTGGATACACAATTTAATAAAAGTTTTGGATAGTTCATTGTCCAAAAGTTTGCACACCCCTCTGTTTTCTTATTATAGAATACGAACACTGTCGTCAATTTTTTTTTCACAGAAATTCACGCATGTTTACATGTGTTCCTAACCAACCCAACCATCAAAACAGCAGGTAGATTAGATAGGTCGCTCGCGCAATTTTCAAGAAAACGATTTTTACATTTTAGCTCTTTAGTTGTAAACCGCTCGACGAAATCGTTTAAAATATTAACAGCAGATAGCTTTTTTATAGTGAAGCACCAAATAAAATTTTGAAGCATTTGACTACATTGTTTTAGAGATATAAGAAATCAAAAAATTTTCAAAAAAAAAAATTAAAACCTTGATATCTTACGAACCATAGGGGTTTAAAAGCTGTGCAATAAACTTAGCCAAAACACATAAAATATCTACTTTTTCCCGAAATCTCAAGTGCAATAAGGCATTTATTGCGTCCGTAATCGAGGCACAAAAAAAACTCATTTTTTTCAGTTTTCGATTTATTACTGAAAAAATAAGTAGTCAAATCACTTGAAATTTTAATGGGGTATCGCTTGACACGTGATCCATTGACATAATTTTTCGCGAGGTTATGGCGTTTAGTTTCAGAAATATGAATTTAAAAAAAATAATCGCCTTTTTCATTTTATCTGCCGAACAAAGCGGTCAATCCCGAGCACCAATCAAGAAAAAGTAGGTAATTTTATTCTCTTTCAAATGCATTATAGCTGAATTGTTTGTAACAATGGGATGATTGAAAAAAACGAAAATAGTGTTTTTTAAAAATCAAAAAATAGTCATAAAAAATATAGTTAAGAAATTAAAAAATAACTGTTTTTTCCGAATTCAGAATCAAAAATATATATGCATGTCAAATTTTATTGATATTGACAAAGTAGTTCCAGAAATATTACGGTATACATACACGCACACACCCACACACACACACACATATCCATACGGACATTTTCCAAAAACACTTGATTTGAACTTCTAACAGACTAAAAAGTATTTTCTAGAAGTTTTGAAGAAACTCAAAACTTTACTATTACAAAGCTTCCTCTAGGAGGAAGCAAAAATTGCGCTTTATGGTGTATAATAAAAGAACGACGAATGATAATATCAATTTTCCGCAGTAAAAAGATACACACACACACATACATCTGTACGGACATATTCCAAAAACACAATTTTTTGACTAAAAATACGTCAAAACACACTTTCCACATGTTTTTACACAAACTCCAAAAAATACTATTACAAGGCTTCCTTAAGCAAGCAAAACTTGAAATTCGTGCGTTCTAAAAAAATATCAAAATTCATATGACGCAATGCTCAACACACGTGAGCATCCGTGACGAACGCATGTGGTAGATCGGTGATACCTATATGTTGTTGCTAGCGTAGCAGACAACAGCTTCTTGGTTTGACCCGATAGTTGTAGTACTTACTTTCCTACAAACCACAATAATATTTTTATTTAAGACTTTACACACTAGTAGATGCTTATGAAAGGAAGGTACTATGTCTATTACTTTTGCACAATTTATTGTATTTATTTAGCTTCAAGTATTTTTCTACTGTGCGATTGCACTATATGATAGCTGGTTGGTAGGCTTACGTGCTACTATCTGACAGCAGGTAGTCTTGCAGAAATGATAGTAAAACTACTTTTTTTATAAAAAATTATACAAAACCACGACATAGTTGCCCTTTCTTTCATTATCACCTACCTCTGTTCAAAGTTTCAAGCGATTATATGCACCTGTATAAGAATAGCATTTGAACGAAATTTCCAACTTGTGCTCGGTATAGCTACTACTTTCCGTTCAAATACCATTTGTTAATGCGTTAATATTTTTATTTAAAACTTTGCATATTGCTAGATAGATCCAAGACGAAGGACAACTATGTCGTGGTTTTGCAATATTCATTGTATTTATTTTGTTTCAAGTATTTTCCGACCTTGTAATCGCAATATTGACGCAGTCAGTAAAAATTGGGGTTAAGACCCTCTTAATGGAAATGATTATAATTTATTAAATAAAAAATACATGTATAAATATGTGTATATATATATATATATATATATATATCTTAAATTCAATCATTAATTATCTCGTAGAAATTTGAATACGTTTGAATTACGTATTTTATTCGTTTATATTTCATACTTTCATCACTTTTATTTAAAATTATATGAGTACATAAAAATTTCAATAGAACTCTGTATCGCAACACCGTGTACCAAAATCCAATTTTTGTGGCTGAAATTCGCTCGACCAGACGAATTGCAATCATTCTTAATGAAAAAAATTGCAAAATATTTGTACGATGATTTCCGTTTGTGTAGAACTGCTTATATTTAATAAGAGTACATAAACTAAAAAAAATAGGGAAACACATGAGACTTAATAATGTAATAATCGAAGTATTTACTAAAGTCTCTAAAACTGTAAGAAAAAAAAGAAGAAAAAATAGTACATTATACAACAAGGGACTAAAGCACCTAGTACCACTAAACCTCGCTTCGCTCGGGCAGTAAACCCACCCGCAGGGATAATCATCGACTTTAGTCCTGTGTTGTATGTAGAACTTTATTCACGACTTAACTGTGTAGCCAATTTATTCCCTTGAAAAGTGGAACTTAAGTCAATGCAAATAAAATTTTCAAAAATTTCCAAAATTATATATTTTTTTTCAAACATCAACACACAGGATATAGGGGAAACGAGGTCGTTTTTATTCCCTCTAACGATCAGTTCTTCTACATCTTCTTCTTTCTCCTAATTCTTCTTGCGGTCATGTGAGATCTCTGCCAAGATCTTCTTTTGTGCGGCTTGCTCCGAGCATTGGTTCGACCGCTCCACGCCTAAGTGGCTGCAGACATAGCATCTTGGCTCTTCCTTCCTCCTCTTCTGGAGATACTCAGCGCGCTACTGCTCCTTTATCCGCGCGCATTCTTCCTTGTGGCCAGCTCGTGTCCATGTGATATATTATGATGATGTCAATCGCTCGGAGCGGCGCCTTGCTCACGTCTTTCGAAATGATAATGCCGTCGGCTTTGGCTGTTTCGGCCGATTTGCTTTAGTCGAGCCCTTAGATTGGCCGGGCTTACGCTTTCCATCCTGCTAATTCACCGTCGGCGCACTCACCGTTACAGTTTTCCGAGGTCACCTGCACGGGCGGCGAAAGGGTTTCAGGGTAATTTCGTTTACGGGTCCGCCACTGCGGATGTAGACTCATATTTACCAGGCCGTTGCTCGCGATATACACTACCTGGTGGTAACTTTGTGTTTCTGAGATATGATAGAGTCTCTGTCTGTAATAACACTGTTCATTGTTCACGGAAAATAATTTTATATTGATTTAAAAACCTTTCTCAACAATAATCCCTATGTAAAGTGTATACTGCAACCAGCCTTTGCTATAATATGAATGCGTAAAGAAAGATGTCCGCATTTATAAAAAGTTTAGAATCGCAACTCACACAATTAATATAACGCAAAAAGTAGTTGAGAAATTGAAGATTTTGCAAATAATACATAAGTTAAGGGGATGCGGGAACTAAAAACAGTGTTTTTCTATTACATATAACATATTAAACAAAGCTTGCAATGAAAAACCAAGTCTGTAGTGCCATAGTGTTAAGTTTGATGAATCGTTTTATCGGAAGTAGATATCGATCTAAAAACATCGTAATACGATGCTTCTGCATTCCCTTAAACTGAAATCTAATTTCAACGTTTCCTGCTATACATTATACTTTTAATTAAATTCTTAAGATTTACAATGAATATAGTTTCATTGTTAAGCAACTAAACGAGTTGTAACCCTGGTAGAAATTGGCCGATTTAAAATGGTGAAAAAGCTAAGAACTTTAACTAACCTAAAGAACTAGGATAAAAAGCGTTACATCTTGTAACAAAAACTAACAAAGAAAACTACCAAGTTCTGAGATTGACAACCTCAGAACTTCCAAATAACTTGGATACCGTTTCTACCAGGGAAGTGCCAAAAATTATTAACTTATCATTGCAATCCGGTAAATTAAAAACATTTCATCAACATATATACTTACGTCTTGGCAATGCGTTAGAAATCTCATTTACAACTTGCGGCTCATTATTAATACCATCAAGCATTTGGCCCATGTCTGCTACATGTGCATTAATAATGACATCGGCATTATCATCAGCGTTGTCCTAATAGAAATTAACTGAATATAGTACTTTACGATACTAGTGGCATAAGTCGCACTTTACGGCACGGCGTGTATAAGCGCCCGAGCGTAGCGAATGCCATGAAGATCGACTTATGACGCGCGTATCGTACGATATTTTATAGCACTGCGTGGCATAAATCAGCATTTATGTCACGCCTATCCGTGGCATTAGCAGTCCTTTTTTGCACCGTAAGGTTACCGTAGTTAGGCGATATGCACGGTGCAATAAAGAACTACTTATGCCACGGATAGGCGTGACATAAATGCTGATTTATGCCACGCAGTGCTATAAAATTGTTTATATATATATATATATATATATATATATATATATATTTATATTTATTTACTTGTGCATCAAGAGCAGCTTCGTGTTGCAGATAATCTAACCAAGCCTGATTGTTAGGCGCCAGCATATCTCAATCATCTTCACCACCAACCGCAATCTATGTTATTAATAATGCGAAGAGAATATATTATTTTCTTTGAATTCATCGAAATATCTGTTATTAATGGCCTGTTTTAGGTATTAGATGTGAGTGTACTTTTATATCAAAACATTGTCACAATATGATTTCATACATTTGACCAAATGTATGAAACCATAATAATAGCTTTTGCAAATTAGTTTCAATATTATATACATTAATATTTTACGCAGAAAATAGTAAAAAATATTTTTATTATCTTTAATATAATAGAATTAAAAATATGGAAAAATCATATAAATGTCAGGATTTTTTGAAGTCAAAAAATTCATACCTTTTTTAATGGTTTTTCCATATTTTCAACTATATGTAACTTTTGAACGAATCAAGCACTTTTAACGAATTTTTTAAAATTAAAGCTCTTTTCCCGCACATTTTCCACAGAATTATGAATTTTCCGTTTGCGCCTTCAGAAATTAAGTACATGACATTGAACAATAGCTTTTTCTGGTTAAATTCGAAGGGCCAATTAAAAAAAAATACCCCAAGGCACTACAACAACAGCAGCCTCCTGTTGTTGTAGAGCTAATTGAGCTGCATCGTTAG
This sequence comes from Nasonia vitripennis, assembly GCF_009193385.2. Classification (NCBI taxonomy): domain Eukaryota; kingdom Metazoa; phylum Arthropoda; class Insecta; order Hymenoptera; family Pteromalidae; genus Nasonia; species Nasonia vitripennis. Next base: position 2,425,066 of record NW_022279638.1, read on the forward strand.
GATCTTGTAAATCCAACTCCTCATCGTTGATTACAACAGCAGCTTCGCGTTGTTGGGGAACTAACCCGACCTCGTCGATGGGAGCTGGTAAATCTAAGTCATCCTCACCAGTGGCTACATTCTATGATATTTATAATTGTAGAAGAATATTATTATTATTTTTTTAAATTAATTCTCATTACATCAATAATTATTATATATCCTGTACAATACTCGTGTCATAAACTGGCTATACGTATGCTAATACACGCCGTGATGTAAAGGACTACTTAAGCAACTTGTATCGTTATACACTATTGGGTATGTGTGAGTATATACATTTTTAAGTTACTAATATTTCGCAAAGGATAAACATAAATAAAATATTTACTTGAGCATTGTCTTGCTCAACCTGAATGCGTCTTGGTTTGTCTCTTCTTCGCGGTCTATCAGCATCAGGTGGAGGTGCAGGACTGCCTCTCCTTCGCGGTCTACCGGCATCAGCATCAGGTGGAGGAGCAGGACTGCGTCTCCTTCGCGGTCTACCAGTATCAGCATCAGGTGGAGGTGCAGGATTATTTCTCCTTTGAAGAGCATTTCGGGCAGGAGCTGCAGGACGACCCCTTCTTCGACGAGCAACCGGCTGTTCATCTACCTGCACAAACCGCCTGGACCTACCTCTCGGTCTAGGAGCTGGGGCAGGTTCTGGCATTAGTTGCCGATCTCTCCCGACGTGTTCTCGTCGCCGTCTTCTTACGATGTACTCGTTTTCAAAGGCATTTCCTATGTACAGGATTCAATAGGGAATGCAGTTTACTTCGCCTCTCATTTCTAAACTGAATGATCATTATGATGCTTAAGTGCAAGAATAATCAAGTTTCATTGCAACTACAATCAACCTACGAACATCCTAATTACGATTTTGAACTTTTAACATTAAAAAAATGAAGAGTGCGAAGCCCGCGTTGGATTAAGCTATTTAACGTAAAGTTAAAATTTATGGAGGAAACTTGTAGATTACGCCTAAACGTAAAATACTTATTATAGCAATGCGTGGCTTAAATCCACATTTAAGACACTTAGTGGTCAGATGCCTCACGCTGCCAGAAAGAACTGCTTACGCAACGGCTTAGCGTGTCTTGGACGGATTTAAAGCAGGCACTACTATGAAATATGGTACGATACACATGTCTCCAATGACATATTCGAGCACGGAAACTCGCCGTGCCAGAAGGTGTCACTTACGCTACTTGTATCGTAATAAACTATTTTTGCTGGTACCCGCTCCAAGATTCTGTTGAAGATTCTCACGCAAAAATTCAACATCTGCCCTTGCTTCTTTTGCGTTTAGATTAACGTTATCATTATCGAGCATAACCCATTGATTGTATATCGTAACTGTAAATAATGATAAGCTTAAAATATTTTTGGACCATTATGCAATATAAATATAGTTAATTACAAACTTGTATCTCTTATGCTTACAAAGATGTCGGAGTCTTAAGTTTTATGTACCTATTGGTGCCTAGCTTATTGAATAATTTTTATATTAAGTTAATAAGCATAATTGGGTCCATGCACTCAATGTTTTTGTGTTTTAATTTGATAGATCGTGTGTTATTTTCTTTGTAAACGTTTGAAATTTGCAAAAAACTATTATTTATCATATTGTGGCATTTCCTACATGCCCGTTAACTTATTAAAAAGTAGTTAAAAACGTTAGATAATATGCAATGCAGGTTTATGGCTGGTTTTTAGCTGAAAACGTGGTAATTAGTCTGTTAACGTATTTGAAGTAATTTCTCTGTATAGGTAGCGCGCAAAATAGAACATTCCCGCACTAGTGCTACAATGTAATTATTATCGACAAGAGCACAAAAGAATTCTTTACCCCTGATCACATTATTGACGCAAGTACCTGATGCAGCATGTCATTCCTTATATGGCCCAAAGTTTGGTCAAGTAATAAATGCTGTATAAATTGTCGAATTTCGCGCAGCTCGTTAAGAAAAATTGTAAATAGCTTCTTTGAGCACTAGTAGCGTAATATACTATTGTAAAGTTATAAAATTGTGTTGGTTTGTATTCTCTAGGCGAATCATGGATACCGCACCAAAGAAAATGTTCATACACGTACCCCAATTTTTTCATTTAAATATAACAAACATAAAGCAAGTGAAAAACAAAAAAATCTCTTCTATTATGATTAGTCAAATTACTATGTAAGAATCTGTACTCTGCTCCGACATCTCATTAATATAGATATTTATTAAAAAAATTTTAACACACTTCTTGCTAAGCTGATGTAACTTCTTAACGCCGAGATACGTAGCAATAATTCAGGTACAGTATATCTGTAAAATATGGATTACCATGTAATACCAAACATATGTACTATAAAATTATAAAACGGTCAACGTTAAATTTTTATAAAAAAAGATAAAAATTGTTAAATATTATAACCAAAAACTTTTAATATCGGAAATTCAAATTACTCGTAACTATTAGACGCGCTACGCGCGTGTAGCGCGTTCTAAATTTTAACTATACTAATTGAGATTATAGGAATTCAAACATAAGCAGAGATCGCTCGCGTGAATGAACAACAGCCAATCGGAGAATGGATAAAATGCTGCATCTTTTTTTTTTTGAGTTTTGAAGTAGGATTAAAACATTCAAATTACTGTAACTCAAAGATACATTGATGTTTTAATAATTTATATATGTTCATAGGGGTCCTGCTCTGGGGCAGCAGTCGCGTTTACTTTATAGCGCTGGGTGGCATAAATCTGCATCTATGTCACGCCTATCTGAGGCATAAATAGTCCATTAATGCACCGTGCTGATCGGTGCAAAAATGGACTGTTAAAGCCACGGATAGGCGTGACAGCGGATTTATGCTTGTCTGTACTATTATGTATCAGGGGCAGAAAGTAAAAAAACGACTACTGTGATGCTTGCAGTTCTTGCGTTGCATATATAGTGAATTTCACGCTTGTCGTTATCACCTTTTTTCTACTATCGGTGCACAGTATATAATTATACTTATAATATGACTCGCCTTCCTAATCTGAAAAGTCGTTCTGCTTCCATAATGCTTAAGTAAGCTTCTACTAGTTGTTGGGGTCTTCTGGTAGTAACAGTAAGACCTCGCGAGACTCGTCCAAGGTTTTTCACTAATACCCAAGTATATACCATAGTCTTGTCTATAAATTACAAAATTTAAATAAATAACTAGATACAATACATAACAAGTACATTGTGCAACAAGCGTAGAAAATAAGCTATAAGCTACTTTTAAGCGAGATTGCTGATATTTAATAACACCTCACCCGAGTCTGAAATAACTGTTCTTCCCGCGTTACACGCCGTATTTTTTCCAACGATCTCGTGAAGAGCTGTTTGATGCATGAAAGATAGACTAGCGATAGTACATTTCGAGTTAAGCACAACGAATTTGGAAGTTCTTATATATTAAAATTCTTATTTTTTATAACAATCCTCACTTGCAAAAATAGGCCATAACGGTATGAATTAACAGAGCAAAAATAGTATATTGCATACCAAGGGCGTAAAGTGGGCTTTTTTAGACCGAATGTTTTGTTTAAGTCGGAGGCGAACTGCATATATTGATATCTCTATTTTTTGTACCTATAAGCAGTACACTGAGGTAACCATTTTTCAGACACGGCGCCTCTTTGTTATGTTACAATTAGATTGCTTTAATCAAGTATAGGGTTTATATGATACGATACGTATATGTATAGAATATATAGGTATAGTATGTATAAATCATGGTTACTAACTTTTTCTCCTACTTACGTGCGCAAAGTTCGATTTTGAGAACGCAATTGCGTTTGCAAAGTGCCACTTTCCCACATGCTGAAATGAGCGTGCGGGAAAGTAGCTGAGCATGCGGGAAAGTAACAAGAGTGCGTACATGTGTGGGCTTCTTTGCATGCACTCACTCCATTCCTGCACAAACCCGCTCACGCATGCGCGCATACTCGTTAATTTGTCGCACGCTCATTTCAGCGCCTGGGATAGTGATACTTTGCACGCAAATGCGTCTGCAAAATTAAACATTGTACACATCAGTAGAAAAAAAAATCGTAACATACTCGTGCTTCAAGTAGATGTACCCTACACTCGCTCTTGTGTCACCCTGAAAGACCTACTTTGCGCACTTGTATCTTAATAGTATATTGTGTACCAAGAGCGTAAAGTGGATTTTATTAAACGCGCGCGAAGTTGGTAGTACGCGTCGAGGTTAGCCAAAGACGACTACTGTAACCACGCACGAGGTCCCAAAGCACACTTGGTGCACACCATATTTTTCGCGACGCACGTATACAATTTTACGTTTTTTAATACTCATTACATCACAATTATTTTTGATAGCCAAATTTTAGTCGTTACGATAGCTAATTCAAAAAAAAATTGAAAAGAAAAGAGGTTCTCAGAGTACTCCAATCGCGGATTAATTCTTGAGTTGTGCTAGTATTCGTGGCATATCTGAACTAAGCTACTCTTCGCGAAAAAGTTGTGCTAGATTTTGTTGGAAAATTTAAACTGAATTTTAACTGATAAGTAGTCCTTTATTAAAATGGACTGTTAATACCATGGACAGGCGTAACAGGGGATTTATGCTATTCAGTGCTATCACGTAATGTGCCATAAGTCGTTTTTCGTGGCGCACTCGCTACGCTTGGGCGTTTATACACGCCGTGTTTGATATACTATGTTTCCCAATGCATAGAAAAACTTAATTTTCTACTCGTTTTTCATCCCTCGCTGGAAAAAAATCCGATTCCCCCCCCCCCCCCCCCTAGTTGCACAATATACGGTTTTATTTAGTTAAATTTAAACTTTTAAACACGGTTGGAATGCACGATTTTCTATGCTACTTTTAAGCATGAAGAAAGTCCCATTTCATGGTCATGTTAGGTAGAGTTTCTTGTAATTACCTAGATAGTTCCAAATATTAGGGTGACGTCCAATTCTCTTCCCAAGATGCAGATTTGTGTTCTCGCATGTATTATTGCTACGGATAGGTTGCTCATACACGGAAATGACATTGGCCAAAGGGAGCCAAAATGTTCTTCACATATAATAATAGTTCGTAATTTTAGATACAGTTTAGACATAAGGATAACAATAGAATCTTTGATTTTTTTAAATTATAATTCTGTGGCTGACGGGCAAAATTACATTAGTCCACTTTTCGCGAAAATTGAGAGAACTGTGGATTCGATGTCTTCAAACAGACCCTTTTCATGTAAAGATGTCGGGAGTTGCTAAAAGGTTGCTTTTAAGCTAGGATACACCCAATAAATAAGTTCATAAATCCTGTTTTCCGATTTTTCTCCCGACAAAATGACACAAGTCTACTTAAAAATGAGTTTTTTATGTGGTGGTAGTTTCCTCTAGGACTTGGTTTTGTTGATTAAAAACAAAACATTACCTTTCAATCTGTTTCCAGACATTTCAAACATTATTTTGGAAAAACAACCAATAATCGATCTAAATTTATTAAATCTAGAGGTAGTAAATCAATAATGGACTTATGTCTTGCAGTTATGGACTTGTCTTAGGAGTACGATTTTGTAATTGTTTTAAAAACTCATTCGAGTAACGTTATATACCTGGTGTGCTGATTGCCACGCAATAAGTCTTGCAATGCGCGTTTCGCGGGCGAAAGCCGCAGTGTGAATAAGTATAAAGTTCCCGAACTAAGACATAACCCGATTCTTTTGAAGCAGCAAATGTTATGAACCCGGTCATACTGATGTATGGATATGTACACTTCATGTGTGAACTAACCTGTACCCTATCTCGCCCCATGTCGTTTGCTTTGATCTTACATACAGGGTGGGCCATTTTAATCAAACCAGTCTAATAACTCCTAAATTAAGCCATGAACAGAAAAATTGTTCAGATGAAAGTTGTCCAGGAACAAGGGGGGCATCTTTCTGTGCAATTAGTTTTGACCTTGAACTCAAATTTCAAGGTCATTTGAAGGTCAATTTTTTTTTAAATAGGAACCCCTATTTTTGATAGCAGATTCGGAAAAAAACAGGAAATCTTACGTCCGAAACGGTATTTCAAAATTTTTTTCATGACCTTCACAAGGTCATTTCAAGGTCAAATGTTAAGAAATACTGTAATTGCTATTTAATCACATTTTCTGATAGAATAATCGTAGTTAATCTACTTTTATGATGAATATTCAAACCCAATGTGACAATGACCATGAAAATATTTACCTTGAAAACAAAATAATTTCCTAATTTCAGCGCTACCCAGGAACAACGACGTGGGCGTATTAGGATTATGTTCCCTTTGGGGTGCTTTTTTAACGTGAGTCCCCTTGCCTCTCACTGGGGTGCTTGTTTACTGTGAGTCCCCTTGACTCTCACTAGGATGCTTGTTTAACATTCGTTAACAAATTTTTAGTGGTCAAAAGTAAATTTTGAAGTAAACATGATAATTTTAAATATCTGAGTTCTTAATGGGAGTGGGAAATGGAACGTTAAAAGTCAATGTTGTCAATTCATTCACGGTCGAAGCAGAGTCAAGTAAAAGTTTAACGTTTCAAAAGCGTAAAAAATGGTTAAACAATAAAGGTAGGATGTTAAAAAATACATTATTTAAGATAAAATATTAAACAGCATTTTGCTTTTGTAATATTAAAAAAAAAATTTAATAATTGTATTTGCCAAAGTGCATCACTTCCAGTTTAGATGTTTTTTTTAAGTCGAATTTCTTTAATCTAATATGAATTTTAACGATTGTTCTCACGCTGTCTTCAATTTAAATCACAATGTCTTAACGTAAGAAAATAAGAAGTTACAAATTTGATTTAAAAATTATAGAGTTTGAAAATTCCTCCTTTTTTTGTTGTCACTTTCTTATTTTGGTTTAGTTTCAATTTCAATAAAGAGTGAATGTAAATAAAATAGTTTTTCTTATTATAAACAAAATTTTCAACATGGGCGATTATCAATCCAATGAAATTGTTGATATGATAATGATCTTAGGCGAAACCCAACACAATGCCAGAGCCGCGGTGCGACTCTACGCTGAACGCTTTCCTCTAAGAAGGCGTCCTACTCACGACACATTACTCAGATTACTTCGAAGAGCTCGTGATGGACATCTTCGTCGTCAACGCAGACACCACGAATACAACGAAAATGATCCTAATGTTATAGCCGCCTTAGCAGCTGTTCATCTCAATCCACAAATTAGTGGTCGACAAATTGAAAGAGAAATCGGTATACCACAAAGAACAGCATTGAGAATTCTCAATAATCTCCACTATCACGATTACCACATAAGATTAGTTCATGATCTGAGGCCACGCCATTTTCTAATGCGTATTAACTTTTGCCAGTGGGCTTTAGGAGTTTTACAAAATGATCCAGATTTTTTCAGATTTGTTATATTTTCTGACGAGGCTATATTTCGCAGTGATGGTCAATTAAATAGGCACAATAGTCACCACTGGTCACCTGTAAATCCCCACTGGTACAGGGCTATTGACCATCAAAACCGATGGAGTTTAATGGTGTGGTGTGGGATCATTAATGGTTACCTGATTGGGACATATTTTTCCGGTCAAAATATTAACCAGAATAGCTATTTGGCATTGCTCAGAGATCGACTGTCAGAGCTTTTAGAGGATGTTGACTTTCGGACATTTCGGACGTAAAATTTCCTGTTTTTTCCGAATCTGCTATCAAAAATAGGGGTTCCTAATTTTTAAAAAAATTTGACCTCCAAATGACCTTGAAATTTGAGTTCAAGGTCAAAACTAATTGCACAAAAAGATGTCCCCCTTTATCCTGGACAACTTTCATCTAAACAATTTTTCTGTTCATGGCTTAATTTAGGAGTTATTAGACTGGTTTGATTAAAATGGCCCACCCTGTATAAGTCTAAACATTGAAACCGCTTTTTCTTGAAAACACGAAAAGTGGACTTATGTCACTTTGCTTGTCAGCCACAGAGTTTATTTGTAATTGATATTGTTGCAGTTGTAAAATCACCTGATATATCGTGCAAATGTTTGCAATTTTTGGCCATCGTTCGCTTCTTCTAGCTGATCAATCATACTTGTTATGTGTGTGACGCCTTCATTAATTTTATCCGCTGGAAGATGAACTAACGCATACGTCGTCTCCAAGATATATATATAATTGAAATTGTGTTTCGTCCTCATGCGAAAAAGATGCAAAAGTCTACAGCTATATAATATGTGCAAATCCACGACCAACAGTACATAACTTGGGTGTTGGAAGTTGCAAATTTCAAATTGAGGGCACGCTTACCAGACCAACTTTTTTTGGTTCTTTGGGTCACCTGGAGTAAGAAAATTCCCGCGCGCATCGCCGATCGCTTGCCAAACTTTTTTTGCGGGGCAGTTGAAATCCTTTTATGGAAATTTAACACAGGGAAAATTAACGAAAACCAAAAAATTGCCACTTTTTGTCTGGAGGCGCAAACTAAAAATGTGTTTTAATAAAATCAAAGTATTAAAAAAAAGAACTAATTTGAGGGCTGGTGGGTTAAAAATGGATGCCTAGGTCAAAAGTTGTCTAGGCTTGAAAATCCAAAAAAAATTACCAAATTTTCGATTTTTTACGAAAATCAGCGATTTTTCCTATTTTTAAAATCCTTACAACTTTTGATCCGAGCGGTCAATTTCGACCATCTGTGGCTCAAATTAAAGCTCTTTTCTTCATCTTTTGTTTAGAAAATTTAGAACTTTTATTTTATTTTACGATCAGCCATATATATGACGATGAAAATGGTCAAAAAATCGCCATAATTGATAGGCATATACGTAGCTGTTTGTAAAATTAAAATGTTAATCCAAATTTTTAAAACAAAAGTAGAATATAAAAGCTTCAATTTGAGCCCTGGCTGCAATTGACTGCTCGGATCAAAAGTTATAACAATTAAAAAAAAAAAAGAAAAATCGCTGATTTTAGTAAAAAATCTTACTCCCCGTGATTTTGTAATATTTTCAAGTCTAGACAATTTTTGACCTAGGCGACCATTTTCAACCCACCAGCCCTCAAATTAAAGCTCTTTTCAGATACTCCGATCCTAGTAGAGCAGATTTTTGGATTATGCTTTCAGACACTGAGTGGGTGAAGTTTAATTGTGATTAGTTTTTTCTCAATGTTGAATCCCCATAAGAGAACTTCGTCTGCGCCGCAGAAAAGTTTGGTAAGCGATCGGCGATGCACGCGAAAATTTTCTCACTCCAGGTGACCCAAAGAACCAAAAAATGTTGGTCTGGTAAGCGTGCCCTCAATTTGAAATTTACAACTTCCAACACCCAAGTTGATGTACTGTTGGTCGCGGATTTGCACATATGCATATTGTCTACAAGCTCTCTACAGAATTTCCAGTAAACTTTTTAAAAGAAAAATATTGAAAAATTAAAAGTCTGTATGCTAGTACTTGTATCGTAACTCTTTCTAATTATCATAATTTTACACTATTATTGGAAACTGAAATCTGAGAGAGAGAGGGGGGGGGGGAGCGAGAGAATGAGAGAGCGCGAGAGAGAGAGAGAGAGATCCAAAAAAATTCAACCGCAGGAAGTCTACGAAAAAGTCTACTAGAAATTCTGTGCAGAGAACACAAAAGATATGCAAACGCGATCGCAGTTATAACTGCATCGTTCACTGTAGCTTTTTTTACATAAGGGAACTGTTTCATTCTCAAGATCAAATACATAATACCGACAGTAGCCATGCGTTGGATCGCAGAGGATTGTAAATGATACGAATTTTCAAGATTCGATTTTCAAGATTCAAGATACTTAGTTTGTTTTTAATCTCTCTGCTGGATGAACCACTTGCAAGAAATTAGCTAACAAAGTTCTCATCGCGGTTATACGTGTTTGATCTATTCGAATGAGAGAGCCCATACGATTATGATCAATTTTTACTAAAGGTTAGTTCACTTGTTTGTTCAATTTACAGCATTTAAAACTGTAAATTTACTTCAGTATCATTTTACAATAGATGTGTGTGTGTGTGTGTGTGTGTGTGGGTACGGTAATATTTCTGTAACTAGACCGTGAATATCAATATAATTTGTCAGGCGTAAGCTATTTTTTGATTCTGAATTCTGGAAAAGAAGTTGTTTTTGGTTTTACCAATTAGTTTTTGTTTTATGATTGTTTTTGCCTTTTTTCAAGGATTTCGGTTTATAAATTAATATTCAAACAATACATTGGATTAAGGAACAAAAAATTCGTTTGGAGGAAGCTATGTGCCAATGTATTGCTAACGCTCCTTTTAACGTAACCGTGATTAATGGATATTTCATGAAATCAATACTCAAAAATTTGCAAATAAAAAAAATAATCCTGACAAAACGCTAAAAAATTATTTTCACTGTAGTTGCACATCATAATTCGTATAATAAAGTGTAACGTAAAGAGAGCATTATAATTTTAATAATAACAAATCATTACTTGTTTAAAATGGAATGAACAACCAGAAATAATGGCATTTGGGAAATTTGTCCGTCCACTATTTATTGACGCGCGTTCGTAGTCACCCATTAATGAGCGTACATTTTCTCTGAGAGCTGGCACATTTTCAAAATTTTTTTGCCACATTGCGTCATACATGCTTGTTGTTCTTGATGAACAAAGAACAAAAATAGAGGCGAAACCCTGAAAATTTTCGTTACATATATAACAAAAGTATACCGAACAAATTTACCGTATTTGCGATAACGTACTGCATCTAATTTTCGAAAATGTATTATATACACTTGTGCAATTCCTAAATTTCTAGGAACAATCTGCAATAATATAATACAATTAACTGTAAGAATTACTGAGCTATATTAAAATTGCCAAATCAGATAAATATAAGTAACAGCAAGATGACCCTGGTAGAAAATGAGCCAAATAAAAAGAGCTGTTTATCAGTAGTTCGCCAACTTCGTTGGTCAACGGGCACTGCTATGATTTAGCAACGGTTTGCTAATTATAAAATAATGTAGTACTGAATCCAAAATTTTACGAACAAAACTATATTTTACATTTAGCGTTTACTATGGGTCTACGAAGTGTGCTCTGCGATTTTTAAGGTGTATAAAAGTAAATCCTTTACATATAAAAAAGTCGTGAGGGGATGTTGTAAAGCCAAGATAGACGTTATGTGATTGGCTCATGTAGTGCATATGCGTTTAAGTCAGAAAGCCTATCTTCTAGATTCGGGCGTAAAACGCGCGCTGTTCAAACTTTGGTGTTGTAATCAAGCGGTGTCGCCACATTGCGATGACGGAGACCAAGAAATTAGATTTGTACTTTTCGCTGCGTAGATGAACATATCAGCCACGGATAGTGTCTAAAACTGCTAATGATGGGGCTCAGGACGTGCGATCCGTAATTTTTGTTGTCTGACAGGGGGACATCAAAGTATCTGGGTAACCAATCTTGCTCAAAAATTTGTTGTGGACTTCTTTAATAATCAAAAATTTTGTTCTTTCTTTAATTTAACGATCAGCACACTTAGAAGGTTGAAATTTTGCAAGGTAATTCGCTTCAAAATCCTTCAACAATATCATTATGTTTATGATAGTGCAAATTAAAGTAGCCACACTTAAAGTAGATTGCACGCGAATCCCTAGTCAACTGAGTGTGAAAAACAAAGTTGTTCAACTGAGAGTGTGCAAAAAAAAGTGTGAGCATACCGTTTAAAGTAAAGATAATATTTATTACGTTTTTTTTATTTTTATCTAATTAGATATTGCTATAAAATAATAAACATATTTACGATTTTATTCTTAGTCGTAAGTATACATTTTCTATTGAAAAAATACAAAGTAATTTACAGTTAATTTTTAAGATTTATCTTCTAATGCAATTCCTGAGTTCTTGACGAAAGCACTGCTAAACGTTTTAAAAGAACTAAATGTTTCTACCAGGGTTAGCCTGCAGCAAATAATACAAATAAATTAGTTAGCTTTAGTCTGTATACGTACGTCAAAAGTACCATCACAAAATAGTAGAGTGTACTGTGACAAGGGTTCCAACATATCATCATGGATAAAAATAAGGCAGACCGAGTCATCAGTAGATCTTGCCATGCCTTTATAAAACTCACGTGTTATGCGATATTCTTGCAGCATTTCGTTTAGTTCCTCTAAATTATTAGGATTGCCTGGGAGTGTTTTTTTGAAAATGTTCAAAATGACATGCTTATAATGACGATGATAGTCCACATCGCCATTCTCAAACAGAAGTCTGTATCTATTTTTTAAAAGTAATAACAATCAAATACAAATATAACAAAATGTAATTTTAACAATAAAATGAGGAGTAACAACAGGAAAAGACATGATCAATTAAAAATTAAGAGAGATGTGTCAGAAAGAAATGTTACTCAGAACCGACTATAATTAGTTCCTGGCTTCTGACGCGAGAGAAAGATAAAAGTGAAATCAGCTAGAGAGAGAGAGAGAGAGAGAGAGAGAGAGAGAGAGAGAGAGAGAGAGAGAATAAGATGAGAGAGAGATAGCTGTTAGGGAGAGAAGAGAGAATCAAAAGGAAGAATCAAAAATACAGAGGAATCAAGCCGAATGAAAAGATAGAGACGTGCAAGAGAGGAAAGAAAAATGAGAGAGAGAGAGAGAGAGAGAGAGAGAGAGAGAGCAAAGAGAGTGCGAGAAAGAGACGCGAGACAGATACGAGAGAGATCCCATACAGAGAAGAGAGAGAGAGAGAGAGAGAGAGAGAGAGAGAGAGAGAGAGAGAGAGAGAGAGAGAGAGAGGAGGGAGGGACATCAGAGCGGGAGAGAGAGAGATAAGTGAGACGAGAGGACCAAGAGACAAACTTGAGAGGCGGAAAGATGCGAGGGATAGAGAGATCAAAGTAATCGAATACTTGTTTTGGTTCATCCACTGCTGCCCGTTCTTGAGCTCTTTCTTTGATAAGCGATATCAAACTGTGCCTTTAATAATAATATAGGGTCACCAGCGTGATTGTGATCGCCAGTAACGGTTATCTGCTGCTCCTGCAGATTGTGCAAGTTTTGCGTATAAATGACGGCAGAACAATCAGTTCTGTAGCGAGTTGCGCATCTAAATTTCAACCCTTCTCCTCTTCGTCCCGATAATAGGTATAACCGTGGTGAATGTACCGAACGGTATTATTATGTTTTCCAGGTATACGAAACATTTTGGAACCTGTGTTAAAATTAAAAAATATTATATTAGAAAAGTATTGATTGCAAACAAAGGGTTAAAACCAAGAAAGAGACAGTAGAAGCAAGAGAAAGTCAACTGAAAAGCAGAGGAGGGAGAGAGACAGCGCCGAAAAAGAAGTTAGAAAGAGACAAGAGAGAGAAGTGAGAGGAGTGTACGAGAAGTACGCCTAAAAATTCAAGCACTTACCTAGGAAATCCACGTTCCAATGTCCGTCACTACACTTGAAAAATGAAAACACGTGTACTCCCTCCGGCATTTTAGCTGAGTATCCGGTTTGTTCCCAATATTTAACGAAACACCACCTAAGACGAGGAAGACAGAAACGGGTTAGAGAAACGAAAGAGACGGAAGAGAGTCAAAGAGCGAAAATGGGAGAGGAGAAAGGCGAGAGAGATCTGAGATAAAGAGATCAAGCTGAAAGAGAGGATGCAGAGATGCGAGAGAGAGAGAGAGAGAGAGAGAGAGAGAGAGAGTGAGAGAGAGAGAGAGAGAGAGAGAGGTGAGATACATGAAAGAGAGGCGAGAGAGATGAGAAATTTGAGAGAGGTTGGCAAGAGAGAGGGAAATAGAAGCTACAAATACCTGGAAAATCCACGTTCCGATGTTTGTCAGTACAGTTGAAAAATGCGAGCACGTATTCGCGTTTGGCTACTCGACCTTTCCCTTTTTATTTTTTGAACACCGCGCCACCTAAGAGGAGAAAGATGTAAACGGATTAGAGATACGAGAGGGATGAGAGGAAGGTTAGAAGGAGTCAAGAGAGAGCGCTGAAAAAGAATAGGTAGAGAGAGAGCAAGTTGTGAGAGAGGAGAGAGAGGGAGAGACTTAAAAGGGAGAAGAAAGGAGAGGGGAAGGAGGAGAGGCGCGATAAACAACTATATGATTTTTGGATACTTACCTGATCTTTGATTTTTGCTGCAGCTGGAAAAATTAACCTTCTGCAAGCCGCACTATAAATGAAAGTTGTTTTGCGTGGCTGGGAGTCTTTCAGTTCACTTTGTAGTATTCCTGTCACTGCTCACGAAAAATGCAACTGATGAACGTTCCTGTGTACGGAGATGAACTTGAATGTGAAATGAAAACATTCTGTTGCCCGTTGCTTAGCAATGTGTTCGAACATCGCGGCTTTAGGAGAATTCAAAACTAGAAGCACCGCGTGTACAAAAATAGAAATCTAGAGTAATAAAATTTTTCCATGGGTTTAGAATTAAAAAATATTAACAACACATCAACTGGCATAGTGTAGAATGCTTAATTAATGTGTATCATTGTGGACAATAAAATGTGTAAAACTTTGGTATTTCTTTAAAACTTATTCTAATGTGTATAAACATAGGTGTAGAAAAAATGTTTTTTTGCGTATATATTCGGTTGTGTAAAATCTTTTAATGTTAGTGTAAAATAAATCATTACCAAACAAAAAAAAGTTGTGTATAATTGAATTGTGTATAATAATATGTGTTAAATACCAACCACTCTTAATTATTTTCTAAAAAATTTCAGTGCACAATATACTGTGTACAATTTGGACGTATATTAAATATTGATTTCTTTATCGTGTAAATTTATACGTGTAGAACGATATCTAAATATTTATATTTTCCATGTGTGTTCAATCAAAAACATATTGCGCAGAATAAAAACTTCATAAACGTTTGTGTTATATTAAATCGTGTATAATTCTTATGTGTACGAAACTGACCCTGCCTCTGACGCAGATAATGCATTGCAGGATCTTGCTTGGGGTATCTAGCATGCAGAGCGGTCTGTATGATGAGGACTCCTGGGGTAGTTTCTTTCCTTTTGGAAAAGCACAAGTCGCTGTTTCATCCAGTTTGTGGGAAATGTTCCTTCTTCTAGATTAGCGTGAATAGTATGCTTTAAAGAAATATTTGGAATGCCATCCGGCTCTGGGGCCTTGTTGTTTCGTACCCTTCTGCAGGCGGCTAACGATTCCACACCTCTTTAGATGACACTCGGCTCTCCCAGTTGTCTGGGGAACAGTGTAGTCACTACCCGGTGTAAAAGTTTCAAGCATTTTAGTGTGGGCACTTAGCTTTCTTTAATCTTCTTTATTACTATTTTATACGGTCTTGTTCAAACTTGTACTGTCATTCCTTAAGGCACCGTAGTTTGTTTTCGCGAATTTTTTTCTAAAGATTTTTTTTAGCATCCTTTATTTCTTGTCCGCAAGCATCTACTATTTTCTGGCCTCTACTAGTTTTATAGTATTTCTTTCTCGACCGTTGTTCTCGTCTTCTAGTCCAGTGGCACTCAAGGCATAGCAGCGTCACATAATACCTTCATTATTATGGCTTGGTGATTACTATGTGTGTAGTGCTCACTTACTGTCCATGAATCAACTGAGCCAATAAGGCTACTGCTAACAAACGTCAGATCGACAATAGACCCTGCGTCTCCTTTTCTACGGGTACTTAGGTACGGGTGCATCTTTGGTTAACTAGGACCAAATCCACGAGAGCGAAATCTTCCAGGAGTACTCAAACTCTGTGGTTAGTCCTTGTGCTGCCCCACTCCATAGCCCACGAATTGAATTCGCCTGCAATTAGTACCGATTTCCTCCTTACTGCATCTTGTATGAGCCGCTCTAGCAGTTGCTCGAACTGCTTGATTGGAGCGTTAGGTAAAGCGTAGCAGCTATAAACAGTGACACTTGCTACCTTAGCCCGTATAAATCCTTCTTTACGGGTTTTCATTTTTCCACATAAATCAACGTCTCCACATGCCCAGATCACTGCTTTACCCGCAATGTTTATTTCCTACGATCGTTCGTCTAGATCCTTATATTGTTTGCACATAATGGCTACGTCTACCTCTTTCTCGCGGACATACTGGTTGCATAGGTCAGGTCCTGTTCTGTCTCACAGTGGTTTAGATTTAACTACTGGTTGCATAGGTACAGGTCCTGTTCTGTCTCACAGTGGTTTAGATTTAACTGCACTATCTTCATTTTCGTTAGTTCTTTAGTTCTTTTAATGCGGCTCGGTAGGCATGTATAGCTACCAGCTGCATGATCACTCTTTAATTTGTTATAACCCACCCGCAGGCTCTCTCGCACAAGCCCCTAAACACGCGCAACCCGACATACCGTCACTATAGCGCACCGCGCCAGTAGTTCCGCGCCCGACCGCTAGGCGTCCGACGCCACCAGTTCGCCCTCCCTATAGTGGGAGAGCGTTCCGGGGGGCATATAGAGGCGCCGGGCCCGGCGCTAAGGCATCCCCCCCTCCGATCAGATTCCGGATCTAGTATTGGAGCACGGTGCCTAGGCAACCTGCACAGCTTACCAGAACACGGAAATAAATCTGATTTTTGTTTACGAATAAATTACTCTCGTAATTATTTCGCCTCCCCCTCCTTCTCGCATGCCGAGACCATCTTACGCAGCCTTACGGGCCGAATTGGAGCTCACTCGGCTCTATCTCACTCAGGCCCATCGGGCAGGAGTTTTGGAACGGCAACGTCGGCCTCCGCCAGGAGTCGACGCCGCCACTCAGACCGAGCCGACGAGCGCCCATCAAGACTGTGCTACCCAGGTGGATTGGCCTCCTCTCGCCCCTCCTCCGTCTCCGCCGCAACAGCCTGCTCCCGAGCCTGCAGTCGACGTTATCTGCGCCGAGTGGCCGGAGCACCTGGAACTGGTGGACACGTCCGCTCGCCCTGCCTCTCCTGACTTCCGAGCGCTCTTGGCGGCTCCTCCGACAGACCCGCCCCCAGCCGCTCTTCCACGGCTGAGCATCATCAGCAGGAAGATAGCAGCGGGCCAAGCCGCTCGGCCAGAGTCCCGCAAGGTCTTGCTGGTCTCCCCGACCAAACGGAAGGCGTCGCCCTCGCCAGCCGTCAGGAAGCGGACCGCCCCGCAAAAACCCGGGATCCCGAAGCCTAAGGTTGTCCGCAACGAGCTCCTCAGGACTCCGCTGCGACTTCCACCTAGGAAGAAGGTGGCTCACGCCCCTCATCCTCCGGTGTCCTTAGCCGAGGGAAAGATAGCTGAGGCGGCCATTGATCTAACGATCACCGACTAAAGCGCTCCGCGCCTCTTAGTCATTTTTGAGTGGACCGATCCCTCTTTGGGATTGGCCCCGCAATAAATACAAACACAAAGCTCCTCGGAGTTTCCCCTTTCCCCTTATACGAAACTGGGTGGTGTAGCCTTCACCGGGTTGGGCGGCCCTCCCTCGTCCAGACTCGCTCCAAGAGTCGACCTAGAGAGGTCCGAGCAGTGTCCGCTCTCTAGGCAACGAAGAAGCCAAGGACAAGGAACCTCAGCAGGCCTCCTCGCCTGTCTACCTGCTGTCTCGCCACCTGCCTGAGATCAGGCCCTCCTTCACTCCGCTCTTCAGAGAGAGAGAGAGCCTCACGACCACCAGCAGTTCTGCAGCAGCGCACACATCTCTCCCTCCGCTCGCCCGCTCTTTTGGGCCACCCCAACAAGCCCGCTTACATCAAATTCTCTATCCTTTCCCCGGCAGAGAATCCAACTCAGCTCGTTCGTGCAACTTTCTGCTGCATGTCCTTCCGTTTTGCACTTAAAACAGCATTTACTTTTGTTGTACGTCTCTCTACACTTTTTTGCGATACAGCCAAAACCCAGGCATTTATAGCATCTAGGTGGTTGCAGCTCTCAACTAATTTCCCTGATTCTGCAATTAACCAAATCTACTTTGAGCTTTTTCCATGCGATCGTCTTTTGGGCAATCTGGAGCAGCTTTTATAACAAGTGCATCAGGCCTGGTGGGTCTTTCTCGTGGTTTTTTAGTGCCATTTTTGTTCTTGGCACCGGAGCTTCCATGTATATCTTTTTTTTTTGCTTCTTTTTTTCTTTCTGGTAATATAAGCACTCCTGTCGGGGTGGGTCTGCCTTTTCTTCCGAAGACTCCTGTGATTGGATTCATGATATGACTACCATAGAGACTACTTCCTTATCTTTCCTTATTCTCTTAGCATAGTTTTTTTGTCGCTCTCTTACCTGGCTTGGTGATATTGCCTTAAGCTTATTAAGCGTTTTTGTCGTCACGTTTGATGCTTCTATCATCTGTGATGTGTTGTCTTATTTCTGGATATACTGATTCGGTAACATTTCCGCTTTACTTAGCATAAATTCAAGGCCCTCCTTACTCTTTTCCAGCGCCTCTTGTCTTCTTTCAAGTTGCTTAACCTAGATCATAATCGCCAATAGATTGCTTTGAACAGACTTATGAATGTTGGATGCGTTTGACACAACATTATGTATAGAGTCCAGCCTGTCTCGGATCTTCTTCCATATATTTTCTTGTTCTCGCTTAGCATCTCGGATTGCATTCCACATCTCAAGAGCTCCTTTTCCCGCTTTCTCTCTTTGCTTGGTTAAATTATCTATGCTTGATAATAATCTTTATCCCTGTATGTGTCCGACCACTCGCGATTCCCCCTCAACGGAGGCAGCTGATATGGCCTCAACACATGACTGTAAGCGGTGCCAGACTGGGAACATCATACGAGGGTATAGCACGCGATATTGCCTTAGCCCACCTTCACTCTCTCGAACCTTTCACCCTGAACAAAGTGCTTGGCTCTCTGGAGAGTTTCTGGCAGACATCAAGCAATATAACGCACTTGCCTTAGCCGATGACCGGTACTGGCTATGTGACCGGCCCCCCGTCTTGCCGCCAGCGGGAGCCAAAGGTGATTCAGGTCACTTTAGCTCGCAACCTCAGATCGTCTCCCCACCCAGGATCTTCTTTTGGCAGCTCCTTTTGGCACGGATCGCACCGCATGGCAAACGCGGCGAGCTTTTCCCCATTCGCCACCCGGGGGACGCGCTATATACGGGTGTCAGACTTCCCCATGTGGTGTGTGTAAATTAAAATAGCTTAAATAATGTATGTATACGAAGTTGACAACATCGTAAATATTTTAATTTAAAAAAATGTATTACTTATACTACTGATTGATCATCGGCAAGATTGCCGGCATATTTTGACACATGTTATTTTGTCCAATCAATATGTCTGATATTTGACACCATTTAAATCATCTTTTTTTGAAACAGTAATTTTGAGTTTATGTTAGTTTTATTAAATTTATAAATACAAATAATAAAATTCAATTTAATGGTTCATTTTACAATTTTCGAAATATATTTGTTTCTTCGAAGAATTTTATAACATAAAATTTCATAATGTTTCATATCGAAAAGAATTTTTTCCATATAATCTCAGTATAGACTGCATTAAAATGATGAAACATTATATTAACATATTTTATGCAAATAAACATGATTTTCGACTATTTTTTTCTTTCCAAACATACTTAAGAGCAGAATATAATAACTAACATATGTTAACCGCGAGCGGAACCACCGTTTTTTGCTAGTACAATCTTTAAGAGAAAAAAACTATACTATCTTTATCTTTTTTTAGTATTTATTGCTTAACTAATATTTCTGAATATATAGTATATTACGCTACAAGGGCAGGAAGGCTAGGATACCTGCACTGCGCGATATCATGCCCGAGGCGAAGCCGAGGGCATCATTCGCGCATTTCAGGGCTTCTAGCCTTCCTGCCCATGTAGCGTATACTATTTTTCTTTATAGCCAGTCGAAAGTACGTTTATAATTATTAATAAGAACCTCAGCACATTCGATTCCGCGGCCACGTTTATTTTTCTCCTCGCTTTAGCGCCTCTATCGGCCAATCAAGAAACTAACCTACGACGTGCTTCGCTCGTGCTGCAAATGTCGGGGGGCAGACATCGAAAATATATGAAAAATCAATATATGAAATGAAAAATGCGCTTCTGCGTCGAAATCACGAAAAACTTCCTCTTCATCTCCAGATTCATGAGATGAGCACGATTCAGTCATTTTTCAGCTGACTCTGAAGACTCTGTACCGCGAAGAAGATCCTCTCCGTCGGTGTGGAAACGTGGTCGAGAAGTTTCGACTGCAGGAGTTCGACGAGCACGTTTTGCAACTACACCATCAGACAATCCGACCATTCCATACAAGCGCACTCGTGACTCAGCGCAAAAATTTTTCATTCGCTCTCGTACATATAGAGGGCGCGCGTATCCCCCATCAGTGCACAAATTTCGGACTTTCTGCATTGAAATAGATGCGGGACGTATGTACTTTCGACCGAGGTATACAGAAAAATTTATTTTAATCTTTCTTTTTCTTATACACTACCCTGGAGAAAACATTTGCAAACTATTTACCAACAATGACTTATATCAAAATTGGTAAAAAGTATGGCTCATCGTTTCCAATGAACCCGGTTATTTGTTCCAGCTTCGATGTATCCCAACAAATGTTAAGAATTTTAAAATACTAAAGAGTGTGTGATATGGTACTATACGCCTTAAACAAGCTACATAAAATTTCAGTCGTTGGTCATGGCGTCTAAGAGATGTGCTCCAGTTTTTAGTGCATAGATAAGCGTATTGGCCATGGATAGTGTTTGAGTGCGGAAGGTCGTAGTAGTAAGTGTAATTATAGTCAAGCTACTGAGGGAAAGCAATTAAAGGGTAGTAATTAAGAGGGAGTAAGTAAGGGAACTTACTTAGGGGGAGTGATTAGAAGGAAATAAGTAAGGGAAAAAATTCTCGAAATAGCGGTGGCAGCGAAACTTTTTTTTTAAATGGAGAGAGACATACAAAATTAGTAGCATACTTATAAAGCATTAAAAAATAATATTCTCAAGTTAAGAGCTGTTTTATCTAGCGGTTGGTCTTGAGTCTTACATGAGGTCGATCATTATTAAAAGTTCATGTACCCCCTTAAAATGCTCTTAAATTAGCAGGATCTTTAACAAAGCTCTGAATTAACATAGTTTATAAGTAGATTGTTGTTAACTTAGTAAACTGGATCGATATATTTCTTTTGTTATCGTTAACATGACATACCTCAATATTCAAAGTTTTTTTCAGGTATTATAAGAAACAATTCTGTAAAATTTGTATGTACTGATAACAATTTATTTCTTTAGGTGATGATGAAATTATTCTCTCTTACGATACTGTTCAAAATATTACTATTGACTTTACTAGACCAGTTATTATTCTTGGACCCATTAAGGATAAAATTAATGACGATCTTATTACTGAATATCCAGAAAAATTTTCAAGCTGTGTGCCACGTAAGTTTATTACAGAAATAGTTATATTGAATCATAAGAGATGATTGTTCTAAATTATTGAAATAAGCATTATTTAAGTTTAATAGAAAAATCAATCTGCATCATTATAATACTACTCAAACTTTACAAAAAAATTCCAAATACCAAAAAACGCTGTCAATTTATTGACACGTAGTTTTCTCCTATTGAAGTTGCCGTTTTTGTAAATAAAATATTCTTTAATGTATATACCTTTTTTGTCATGTTTTTACGAAATGCTAAAAAAACGAACTGAGTTCTAGAGAGAGTCATATCCTTAGTAAGAATTTAACTCCGTTTTTTTGTCCAACATTAAAATATGAATAAAATTAGTCAGCAAGGAAAAGGTAATTTACAATAAAAATTTATACGTTATATTGTATTGACATCTGTAGGCTGCATTCCTAAATATTACGGAATACATTAACTCTAAAAAAAAATGGAATTCTGCGTATTGTATAAGGTTAGGCGGGATTAATGTATTCCGTACTACTATGCATGCCATCAACATAATGTAATATAATAACATAATTTCGTTTGGAAAGCAATCATAGGTTAAAAAAGAACTGAGATCAATCAAAAAAGACAAGTTTATCACTATATTATTTGAGTCGTAATGTAGCAAACACAAAATTGTTGTGTTCAATTAGAAGTTATTTGAGGCGAACAATTGCTAGCTTGAACTCAAATAATATCTTGATCAATGCAAAAGACTCTTAATATACAAACTTGCAATGCCCGTTTTATTTTATTCATGGTGTTGTCTATCAGTAACTTTGCATGTTTATAAATGTAATTAAAAATAGTATTCAACATGATTCATCATGTTTTCCTTATATATAGCAAAACAGCTTGTCAATGAAAAAGAAAAGTGAGGCAAATTTGTACAAAAAGCAGTACAAATACAGTTTCTAACAGTACTATGTGAATTGTTTGCTTTTATTTGTATTTTTCATAACCCTAGCAATGCACGAGAATTAAATAAGAAATATATGAGTAGTTTTTATCATTCTAAATATGAAGAATGTCCCTGGTGGAAATAAAAAAAGACTAAAACTGTTCTAAAGTGTGCAAAACTGTGCCAAACCATTTTCATTTCGGTCATTCGTGGCATAGTGGAGTATATTTTTAGTACAGTTTTGGCACTGCTTGGCACATATTTAAATGTATGCATAATAAATTATTGCCGTTTGGCATACATTGGTACAGATAGCTACAGCCACATTGAGTGTGGTATTATGTATTATGAGTCATTATGTGCCAATATTGTACCATTTTGTCTCAATATTATGCCATTCTGTGCCAATATTATACCAAACTGAGAAAAAAAACTGTGCTGTAATATATGAAGAATAAGCACGGAAGTTTGATTATGCCAGACTGATTCATTTTTACATACATTTTTGCAGTTCGTAAGTAAGTACTTCATTTGTTTGAACTTCAAATGACTGATTAAGCGAATTACAATTAAGAGAATCAACTACATCGGTTGTATCCTTCTCAATTATCTCTATATAGCGATGATCCATATTCAATTCTAATAAATTTTTATTTTTATAAGATATTTTTTCTAATTTATTATCAATACGTATAGTTATTTCACTGTACTTTGTATCTATAAGAAAACCAAGTTCTTTTATCGTGTAAATTCCGAGAATACAATCACGTATTAATTTTGGAATAATAAGAAAAACTAAATCTTTCGTGAAAATACTGATTTGCGTACAAGACATTATCTGTTAGGTTAAGCGAGTTGATTTTAAGCCAGTTTTTTACTTTATCAATGTTAGAAACGTAAAAATTTTTTGATATGCAAGCAACTTGACTTCCCGTGTCGATTAAGGCTTTTACTTAATGTCATTTATTTTGATATTAATTTCTGGACACGCACAAATTTCATTCTCATTTATTTTTTCGTTAGATTCATATAGTACGTCATCAGGAGGATCGTTAAAAATCGGGCAGGGTTAGTTTCACACACATAAGTATTTTACACCAATTACATTCAACACAAATTTTAATGTGGTTTAATTCTGCACAGTGTGTTTTAATTTCAACACACACAAAAATAATAAATATTTTAATATCGTTTTACACTTGTATTTCTACACAATAGAAAAATGGATATTTTATAATTCCTTAAATTTTAGATAATATATTGTGCACTGTAATTGTTTATAAAATGAAAAATTTTAGTTGATATTCAACACATATTTTTCTATACAACAAAATTATACGCAATTTCATTTTCGTTTAGTAATAATTTGTTTTACACTAACATTAAAACATTACACGTCCGATTTATACACGATATATAGTTATTTTTATTCTACACGTATCGTTACACACGTAGAAATAAGTAAATGTTATGCTCTTAATTGTACACATATTATTGTGCACTATCATACAAATTAAGTATTCTATACACGACCAATTTATACGCAATTAAAGTTATTTGTATTCTACACATATTGTTATACACGTTGAAATAGGTAAAAATTATATTCAAAATAGTACATATATTATTGTGCATGATCATATAAATTAAGTATTCTACACGACCAATTTTTCATTTCACAGATATAAATAGTTGAACACATTGTTTTAAATAGGAAAATCAAGTAAAAAGTTGTACACATATTATGTGACAACAAAGATGAACATAACGAAAGGGGGCAACAATTATGCCTTTCGGTCTTTTTGTTAATGGTGATGTTCAGCTTACGCAATGCGGCGCAAACCTATCAGCGTTTCGTCAAAGAGATTATACGCGGACTCGTCTTCGTCTACGCGTACATCGATAATTTTTCTCCACACGGCGCGTAAAGTGCGTACTGGACGCCCTCTGGGCGGAAACTACACTTCATATTTTACGCTTCTCGTGGGGGAAAGAAGTATATGCACCATGGAAGTAAGTAGAGAAAGCCACTACTTTTACTCTTGGTGCATAATCTACTAATCTTGATCGCGTTTAAAAATGTAACTCAGCATTTAGAGCATCTATAAATTTTAGCTCCGAAAAAGACCTTTAAGTAGCTTAAGTTCGAACGCGTTGCTAAGCAATGCTGGCAACAATGTTTTTTTTTTAAATTCCAATTTCATTTCACAAGGGCGGTGACACAACGAAGTCAAGAAAGACGCACACAAACATAGATGACGCATACGTTAAGTGCTACGGAAAGCGCGAAGGTTTACAGGAACCGAAAAAGAAAGGGAAACCCGCAAACTAGGGTTGTGCGAGTTCCCGAAAAGTCGAGTTTCCCGTCCGAAAACTCGACTCGACGAGCTCGGGTCGAGTCTCGAGTCGAGTCGAGTTACTCGAACTGTTCGAGCCGCTCGAAAATTTTGATTTGCTCGATAATTTCGATCTGCTCGAATTTTTCGATCTGCTCGAATTTTTCGATCTGCTCGAATTTTTCAAGCTGCTCGACTTTTTCAAGCCACTAAAATAAGATTTTGTAAAAATAGATGTTTTAAAAATAATTTTTTTTAATCTGCTCGATAATAAGTTCATGCCGATCAAACTTTTCGAGCCGCTCGAAGTTGACGTGTCGATCGATCTTTTCGAGCCGATCAAAAATTTCGAACCGATCGACAATTTCCCGCAGCTCGAAAAATTCAGGAACTCGGCTCAAACTCGACAAAAAAACTTGACCCGACCCGACTTGAGTTTTTTAGGAACACGCACAAGCCTACTGCAAACACAGTTCGCTTCTGGTGAAAATCAGACGGAGGTTAAATTATCCAGGTGTAGCGAAAAATACGGTGACGAGGATTTCCCAAATAAGTGTTGCTGAATGTTTCTCTCTTATTCTTTCTCTTTCTTTTGGAGCTTTTCTTTTACTATTTTCTGTCCCTTTCTCTTATGATTTGTCGTATGTTAAACCTTTTTCTCTAATGCTCTTTCTGTCTCTCGTATCATTCTCATACCTACACGTTATGCTTAATGTTTATGCTTTGGCAGGTTACAAAATTCATATAATCGGGATCTACGAGGAGCTAGCCTAATTTTTATGTGCTACGATTTATGTGCGAACCCTGCAGAATTTAGAACAGCAGGAAATAAATGTTAATGGCAAACATAACCATGATCCTGACCAACTGCTGTTATTGAGGAAACGCTTTGATATAGCTCTGAAAGCAAGAGCTCGAGAGCGCGCAGTAGTTGATGAGCCAAAGAATGTATATGATCATGTGGCCGCTCTACCAGAGTGAGTGTTTATAAATTAACCCTTTCTCCTCTCTCTCTCTCTCTCTCTCTCTCCTCTCTCTCTCCTCTCTCTCTCTCTCTCCTCTCTCTCTCCTCTCTCTCTCCTCTCTCTCTCTCTCTCCTCTCTCTCTCCTCTCTCTCTCTCCTCTCTCTCTCTCTCTCTCTCTCTCTCTCTCTCTCTCTCTCTCTCTCTCTCTCTATTATATAAATGCTTTACCTAATACCGCTAACACCTATATAAATATAGGGGGAGCCCAGGTCAATTTTGAATCATCTGTGCGTAATCTGGGGCTGGTGCTAGACTCCAAGCTCACATGGAAAGAGCACGTTACGCAAATTTGTAAACGTGCTCACTCTTTAATGTATCGCCTCTATTTCTTTCGGAAGAGCACCAGCCTCAGGCTGCGCAAACATCTGGTGCAGGCACTCCTTTTCCCTCTCATTGACTACTGCTCACTTGTTTACTGTGACTTATCACAAGAACTTGACCTAAAACTACAGAGACTTGTCAATACGGGGATCCGCTACATCTATGGTGTAAGGAGGGACGAGCACATCTCCCCTTACAGGCGTGAGCTGCAATGGCTCACCACCGCCGGACGTAGGAAATATTTTATGGCCTGTTTTCTAAGGAAAATTTTCAACACCTCTACACCATCTTATCTAGTTGCCTATTTTGATTTCCACGTCGCGCTCAGGCCTGTGAGGGGTGAGGTGACTCCACTGGACATTCCGCCCTTCAAAACGGAGACACTAAGGAACTCATTTTTCATCAGCGCCTCTTACCTCTGGAATAGCCTGCCATCTCAAATACGTAACACACAATCCATATCTAACTTTAAAATACTAGCGAAAAATTACTTTTTCAATATGGAAAAAACTTAAACATCACACAAACATCCACACTTCCACTTTCATCTCATCTCACCTCATACCATTTCATTTCACACTCGTCACTCGTGCTATCACCAAACTCACACACGCCTACACCAAACTCACACACTGAATACCTTATACTTTTTATTTTACTTCTTTATATTGATATATGTACAACATAATGTACAATAATAAAAATTAATTAATCTAATCTAATCTCTCCTCTCTCTCTCTCTCTCTCTCTCTCTGGTTGGGCTGAACAGAATAAGCTAAAACTTAATGTTGCTAAAACTAAAGCAATTGTCCTGGGCTCTCCCTACTACATAAACGCATTACCCTCAATAGCTAACACTTTCATTAACATAGGGGGTGCCCAGGTCAGCTTTGAATCTTCCGTGCGTAATCTGGGATTGGTGCTCGACTCTAAGCTTACGTGGAGGGAGCATATTACACAAGTGTGTAAGCGTGCTCACACACTAATGTACAGGCTTTACTTTTTCAGGAAAAGCACCAATCTCAGGTTGCGCAAGCACTTAGTGCAGGCCCTCCTGTTTCCTCTTATAGACTACTGTTCCCTCGTATACTGTGACCTGACGCAGGAACTCGACCTAAAACTTCAGAGGCTCGTGAATACAGGAATTCGGTACATCTATGGTGTAAGAAGAGATGAGCACATTTCCCCATACAGGCGGGAGTTGCAGTGGCTAACCACTGCCGGACGCAGGAAGTATTTCACTGTTTGTTTCCTAAGAAAAATGTTTAACACAGCCGTACCATCATACGTACTGGCATACTTTGACTTCCGCGTCACACTTCGGCCTGTTAGGGGGGAGGTGATACCTCTGGATATTCCGACATTCGCGACGGAGACGCTGAGGAACTCGTTTCATATCAGCGCCTCATACCTATGGAACAACCTGCCATCTCACATTCGTAACACTACATCTGTCTCAGGTTTCAAGAGACTAGCTAAAGAGCACTTTCTTGAGCTTGAAAACACAAACACTTGAATTCGCTTGTACACATTCACTCAAACGCACACACACACGCCTGTACACACTCACGCAAACGCACACACTCACACACTCTCGCTTGACCCATCTTCACACTATCATACTTTCACAATACACATTTTTACTGTACTACTATTGCTGCTGTATACATTTTATCGTACAACATACTGTACGTCAAATAAATCTAATCTAATCTAATCTAATCTAATCTCTCTCTCTCTCTCTCTCTCTCTCTCTCTCTCTCTCTCTGCGCCTGGGGTTGCTCCTGTAGAGTTAGGTGAAGGCTCATAGGGAGAGGGTGGTTCGCTGGGCGCAAAGATGTTTTCCCCGTTGCCACAGGTGTTGGCGGTGGCTGATCGATGCCTCATTCTACGTAGAATTCGTTTGCTGAGCGACGTTGTATCTTCCCTTTTGCGCCGACAATCAGTAAACCTCTATTCGCCAACTCCTGCCGTAATTCATTACCTGACAACGCAACTATCCAGTCATTGATGGACGCTACTGAAGTCATTTTATTTTTAACCTATCGGTAACGACCTACGAAATTTTCACTTACTCTCACTCATGCTGGTTACGTTTTCGAGTCGAAGTTTTTCCTGTATGTTATCCGGCGAATGCTTATTTCATTTTAAGCACACGTGACTGGGTGCCAGTTCATAACCTACAATTTTCGTGCACTAAGTTTTAGCACAAAAACCGGCTACAATAGCCCAAACTGTCCGAAATTACGACAGACCAACGCGACTGCGCTGTTCTATATTAGTATCCGAGATTTTACTTTTAAGAAAAACGATACTTTCCATAATTGTTTCTAAGTGATTTTTATATATTATCACATTCGTGTGCTTATGAGTGATTTTTTATAGAAGTTGTCAAAAAAAAAAAAAAAACGCTGTCATTTATATAATATAAACAATTTTGTATATGATTTGCTTAAATCATTATCTTATTCACCAGTGTGAAAGGACGGTGAAGTTAGCTGCGCATCAAAAATTATAGGGAATCGCTTTTCACCTTTTTTACATATCCTCACATTTCTCATATAATAATATATTACGATATTTAGAATTAAGAGGTTGCCGATGCATACTCTGCGATCCGGAGCAGTAACAGTAACTAGCTGGCCAGGGTAGCCAATGACAAGGTTCAGGTTGTTTTCGGTATCTTGGTATAAAAATCGTTCGAGGTTGGTGTCTAGAGGTACAGGGTGGCCGATGACGAGGTCTAGGTGGCGCGCTCCGTGGTTTTTTGTGTCTAGGTGTAAAAATCATTTAAGGGCGGTGTCTAGGTCTACAGGGTGGTCGATGACGAGGTCTGAGTAGTTCGCACCGTAGTTTTTGGTGTCTAGGTGTAGAAATAATTCGATGGTAGTGTATATCAGAACAATCAGTGATTTATGTTAGTGATGAAAATGTTACAAAAAAGCTGTGGTCGAAAGGTGCTAAAGATGCTTACATTTTATTTTTACGACGTCGAGTATGAAATACTCAAAAAAATTTACTAAAAAGGATTGAAATCTCTAAAAAAAATTAACTTTTAAAAAAGTAAAAAGTTAGGCGAGTTTGATATATTCCGCAACGAAATTGCAGATAGAAAAGAACTGAGATCAATCAAAAAATGTCAAGTTTATTATATTTAATCGTAATGAAGCAAGGAACAACTCTCAAGATAATTACTATTTAACTTGACATGCCTGTTTCATTTTGTTTATTGGTGAACAACTTGAATTTTCTTTTTATGTATTAGAACGCCGTACAAACACTATAAGTACAATGAAACGGGCATGGCAAGTTACGAAGTAATTATCTTAAGAGTTGTTCCCCGAGTTGCTACACGCATTTACAATTTCCACGCATCCACTATAATTATTTTGCAACCAAGGTACGAATACTATAGACGCAACCTGACTGCTCCGAAAACGCGGTCCTCACCCGCGTCCGATTGCTTATGGCGAGACCTGTATGATTTTTCCAACTTTAACACTTTAGCACTATTAACTTCGTATTACAAACGATAGATAGCTGACACAAATTTTAAATAATTAGCGGAGACAGCCGCGGAAGTAAAGTAATTGCGCACTACATTTCAACGTGGGTTGACTAGTCGAAATAACCGTTACTACCGAGACGTGGAGCTATGCACTCGCGAGGGAAGCTAGCTAAAAGAACTCGAAACGATACCAACCTTTCACTTTCAGAGTGGTGGCTCAAAGATGATGACCAGGAAACCACACTGGACACTTGATGAAACGAGGGATAGCCAGGCGAAAAGCTGCATCCGCTCGGGCTCAGTCATGACAGGAGAGTTACTTGAGCTTTCTGCGTTTGCTGCCAAGGCCCGCTGGAGAAATGGAGTGAGAGTCTGCGAAGTTCGAACTCTCGCAACAAAAGACAGCCCAACGCTCGCAGATAATTATAGGCGGGATACCGATAATTATAGGATTCGAGTTAGTAAATACGCCACCGATATCAGGGTCTTTAATTCAAGTGTGCGATTTACATCTTGAGCGCGAAAAGGCAGACGTTAAAATCCCCGAAACCCCACAGATGACTGCAACACAGGTCCTGCTGCATCGGGCTCTAGTGCTGGCAGCCTCTACTACGGTACCGCCATCAACGCACGGCGCTTTACGATGCATATGCCGCTGCTTGAACGCCCTGTTGTATCGCTAACCGCTGTTTTCGTCGTGCCAACCTTGCTCGCTATCTCCTCTCGTTCCTTCTCGACCTCTGTGAGAGCCGACGACGGCTGTTGTGCTGCTCGACCTTCTTGAGTGCCTCTCTATCTCTTGCGCCGTTCGCTCGAAATGATAACAGACGCGATTAGCTCATTCTCACAGACACATACACTCACCATGTTACAAAATATAGAATACATCTGAGCCAAAACAAGCACGTTCGTGGCACGTTGGATATACATACAACTAGCTCAAGGACACTGCAATACTTTAAAAGCACAAGCAACCGTCTACTTCGCTATATTTTTGAAAAACAAGCTAGTGGTTGCAAGTTTGTCTCCACTCGAGCGGCTCCTGCTGTTTGCGAGCAGAAAAACATAGTAATGCTGCCAGAATATTAACGCGTCTGCTGCAAAAGTGCGCGGTATTTTGCTTTTTTATTGAAAAGTAACTTGTTTCTGCAAGTACATCTTTTGCCTAGTCAGTGCAGCCGAGTTCGATGCCAAATTAAAAGTCAAACTGCCTAAAATTGAATGTGCCTGCTTCAAATCTCTAGTTTTTCGGAAATCTAATCAAAAATAAGTTTGTATGTATAAGCTTGCCTCCTCTCGGGTCGGTGATGCTATATTCAATACAAAAATGAGAGTTAGGTTACAAGAACTTACGTGAATCTGTTGTCAAGAGGAAACCCGGAGTTTTCTGCTCTACCTGCTAAAGTAAAGGCACTTCTTTGATTTTCTTTTTCATACTGCAACTTATAAGGCTGGAGCAAATATGTCCTATTTATCAGAGCTTCTTGGCCTCTCTTTCGCTAAGTATTACTATGATCATTCTGAGGCTTCTCGTGTCAGGCTTTAAAAATAGTCATCCTCTTAGCAGAAATAGCAATCTTCTAGTTTTTTCTGTAGCTTCTGAGTCTATGTTCCACATTTTCACTTCGGGTCTCTTTTCGTGATTCATCCCAAACTTTACTTTCTTTACTTCTGTTGTAATCACAGTCCTGCCAGACTCTTTCCTCACGTTTAGGAGGATGCATTTGCTTCTTGTTTGTTTAACTTCTAACGCTATCATTTAACTGGTATCCGAGTTAATCTCCTTTCGACTGTCTACCAGGACATTTGTGTACGTCTTGTCATACCCTAATTTTGCTACTAGCCCTTTTAACCGTTTGTTCTTGTTGGGCCTGACTTTCTCCAATAGCTTTGATAAACTGTGAAGCACTCTTGAAACAACCGGCTCACGCTGCATTACCACTTTGTCACGTCCTTGTCTTTTCCTACCTTCCTTTTGTTATGTCCTAAGCTATTGAAAGTTGTCACCGGACAGTAACTCTACGGGTTATTTTGCTTTCATAAGCATGAACGAGGATAAAGCTTCAGAGCGCGAAGCTGAGCGCAGTCGGTGCTTGACTACCTTTGCGATTTGTTTAATAGAACGGCCTCCAGTAGCCGCCGGAAAATCTTTCGAAATTGCACTGTTTTCGTTACACGCACTGATTTTAGTTAAACTCTTTAACGTTGATTCCGTAAACTTTCGAGAAATTTGTGGTAAGGACGTTACTCTAATTGTAATGTCGTTATCGCGAATATGGTGGGCTAATTGAGTCTCTAATTATGAGAGAGAAAGAGAGAAGTGCGCGATAGAGGCATGCAGCCTATTTAATTAAAATCACTTACCTTTTCCTTTATCTCTGCGATGGGCCTGCTCTGATTCCAGCACGTCCTCTCAGCGGCGTTGGCTCAGCTTCCGAAGCGGATGGTTTCGATTGGAACGGGGCGTCGGGGTCAGGAGCTTTCAATTTAAATGTGTACTCGCGATGTAAATTTTAATACAGTTTATTCAATTTGCCACAAAATTTAGATAACGCTTGCTCGCAACTATCAAAAACTTTTGAATTATTTATCGAAAACAAGGAACCACAACGTAAATGTTCTACGACTGCAAATTAATTAAATTTAAATGATAGAAGTTTTCGAGGTCTTTTTGCTAGTCGAAATATTATAAGTCCCGGATCTGAATTTTCCTAAGTCCCGTGTTGTAAAAGTGATTCTATGTCGCGATCTGCCGAAATAATTCTAAGTCCTGGCGCGATCAAAAATATTCTAAGTCTTTGCACTGCCCAAAATATTCTAAGTCCCGAACGGTCGAAAATATTTAAAGTTTCAAGATGTTATACCGGACCGGGCTCGGGCAGAGCTTTCGCGTGGCAACGTTTTTGAAGCAGACTGACGATGTGAGGACCTGTTGCTGGGCTCTTTTATGCTCTCCTAGGAGAGGCGATCTCCGATTTTTCGTCTCCTCGACGGGGTGGGTGTTTGGCCAATTAGGTGGCCTAGATGCAGCTTCTTGCCTTATTTGGAGCTATTTACGCATGTGACGTTGTAGAGAGGGCCAATCAGAAAATCAGAGTAAAAATCCTCTTCTCTAATACATCGAGTCCCATCGTGCTCTTCTCCTGTCAAACTCGCCTCTGATTTACCTTCTTTATCTGCAGACTCATAGAAGCTTCCTTTGTGCATTTTGAGCCGACTTGCGCGCTGTCCTCTTTGGCGGCTCTTCGAGCTTCCAGCGCGCGTGACTTATGTGTCACTTGCCGATAGCGTTGCGTGCTCCGCGGCCTCTCTTCATTGCACGTGTATCGCTTTTTGGTATGCGCGGTCCATGATGTACAGTAGGCCTCTCGTTTTTTTCTCTCTACTTGCGTCTGCTGTGTTCCCGCCGTGGAGCCGAGATGTGTGCGTGCATATCGGTGTGCTTCGCTTAGCTTTGTGCCTCCGCTGTAGGACTGCAATATGTGCGTGCATATCGGTGTACTTCGCTTGATCTCTCGCCGTGGAGTCGTAAGGTGTGCGTGCATATTGGTGTGCCTCGCTTAGCTTTGAGCCTCCACTGTAGAACTGCAACGTATGTGTGCGTATCGGCGTGTCTCGCTTGGCTTCTTGCCGTAGTGTCGTACTGTGTGTGTACATATCGGTGTTCTATTTTATCCTTGTTGTTTTATGCGAATCTACTATTATTGATTTTCTTAATTGATTTTACTTTGAATTTAACTATTTTTTCGTGTTTACTTCGCCTTTATGTTGTCGTTCCTTATTCTTATTAATTAAATTAATTATTGAATTTGTCGAGTTTGCTATACACTGCATTCTAGTAGGAAGGGTATCGATGGATTTACTTTATAATAACTAATCTTATTAGTTTTTAGTATTTTAAGAATGCAAAAGAAAGTGAGCATTTCACACTTTTTTCTCTCTTATTTTCCGGATTTCTAATTTAGCTATTTTTTGAGAAATAACGATACTAATTGTCTTTGCTGAATAAATACATACACTGTTAAGATATATTGAAATATGTATTAGGTTTCTCAATTACATTGGCGTCAGCCTATGGCCATGCGTGCGACGCTTACAGTTTCTCCGGCCTGAATGCGACTGACTCGTATTCACATAGCGATAGCCGTCGGTAAAGTCCCTTTTTTACTTACAGCTTACTTTTAACTCTTCCGAATATATCACAAATCTCTCTCTCTCTCTCTCTCTCTCTCTCTCTCTCTCTCTCTCTCTCTCTCTCGCATTCACGTACATCAGGCGTTTCTCTTTCGCAGCAGAGTTACAAGTACGTGCCGCGACATGCGTTCCCGGAAAACTCTCCCTCGCTGTCTTTTCCTGGAAGTCTCTCTTTTCCGAACGAATAATAACTGTGAAACGCAATTATTATTCGTTCAGAAAAGGCGGCCTTGCGATGGACAACGTATCGTCGCAATAGGCACTGATTAGTAAAGGGGATCTACCTCCGCTGAGACACGTACCCTCCCAAACTTCTGATGGGGCAAAACCTTTCCTATGCTTATACATTACCCTCTCCTCTATAAATATCAATCGAAAGCAAGGAGGGGCATCTTTTAGATTCCAGAGTTCTCACTGGTAGGGCGAAGCTCTGCCCAAACGCAACTTAACTATTATTCTGTAACGGAACTTAGTCTTTGAAAGTTCGCCCAGTTTTCGGACTGGGTTGCATTTCACTTTCGACACAAGTTATACCTATTCGAGGTCTTATCGCTTGTACTATTTATACTCTGAAATCTTGAATAAACTATCAAACTTCGTATTTGAAATTGTCTACGAATTATTTTATTCAAAACTCCGCGCCCTTGAGACGAGCCGCAGCGCCAGCCCAAAGAAGAGCCCAGTCAGTCGGTAACTGCAGATCATCACTCTTAAAGTAAGTCATTCAACTTCGTTATAATCTTTAACTCTAATTTCTGTGTTCCATGAAGAGTCATTGTGTCAATTTATCGTGAGTCTTGCTACTCCGTGAGCTAACACCTAAACACCAGAAGTTAAGTAAATATTAGAACTCCTCTCCATAATGTAAAATTAGTTGAAATAGGAAACAAACGTAGGAGGATAACCCTTGGTTTTTCAGAAAATAAACACACAAACTATTAATATATAAACATTGGCAACGTTTCGTTCAGGGTGAGGGCCTCTTCAAGCCATAATAATCAACTATATAATATCACAAGGGTTATCCTCCTACGTTTGTTTCCTATTTCAACTAATTTTACCAGAAGTTAAGCTACTGTTCGAACTGTGCACTCTGCTTTACCTCTTTCCTAGGCGGTGTCGTGTATGCGAGCTGCGCTAAATAAAAGGTCATATCGACTTGGACTGAGTAATACTTTCTCGCGTGCGTATATTCGCTCTGTGCGACCGCCCGGGCTTAACAGAATCAACAAACACTTGAATAGCTTTTAACTATATTGAATTAATATATCTTAACAAGAGTCAAATATATACCAAGCATTTTTTGTGAATTCTTAATTCTTACTTGCATTAAAAATGTATTATTTCTGAATCATGATATAATTTTTTTTTTTTTCAAAATTGAATCGTGCTACCAAATTGGTTAGTAGATTAATAACACAATAAAATGTAAGATCAATAGCCATGTGCTTTTTTATGTCCAGGACGCGCCTGAATACAATGCAGCTGCCAAAGCCAGTTACATGTTTGCAGTCCTCTTCTCTTTGTCCATCCTCTTTCGCCAAACTTTTTAAAAGGAACAAACTCTTTTTCTCTATCTTCCCTAGTTCTTTCAACGCCTTTGCTCGGCCCGTTTTGATCGGCCCATGCACGTTTATTTATTTCACCGCAACTGTACACTTATCTTCTCCCCGCTTCACTTCTTAGCCCCAGTCTTCCAGGGGTATTCCCGCCGGATGGCCTCGTGGTCCGCTTTTGCCGGGCAATACGAGGAGTTGCGTACTCCGGGGTGGCCGCAGATGTAGCAGCGGCGTTCCTCCTCCCGCTTCTTCTCGCGGTACGCCTGCTGTTGGCTCGCCTGGCTCTTCGCGAATTTTTCGTCCAAGCGAGCGTGGTTTAGTTTACGCTCGAGTTCTCTTGCTCGCGCAGTTGCCTCCTTCTTCTCCTTCTCAAGCTTTTCTCGCTTGAGGCGCATAGCCTCGAAGCACTTGCAAACCCCCTGCTCACAGCGTTGTTCGTCACGATGGCGGATCTCTTGGGCTCGCCGAGTTGCCCGGATCGATGCCTGCTTCTCGGGACGGTCGTGGATGCGCGCGGCCCATCTCACGGCTTGGGGAGGCACGTTGCTGTCAGCCTGGCGAATAAATTCGTCGAACCGACGGAACGCGGCCATCTCCCACCTCTCGATCTCCTCGACATTCCACATCAGCTCCTCGAGCTCTTCTTCGAGAGCGTCCCAGGCGAGGTCGGCTGATAAAGCGGTAGTCGTGCTGGAAGACGAAGGGCTCAGTCATCCGCCCCGCGCATCTTCATCCGACGATGGTGTTGTTACTGTACGCGCGAAGTTCTCTCCACCCCACGCACCTACGTCCGACGATGGTGTCGCGCCTGAGCGCGTGGGGCTCTCAGCACTTCTCACGCCTTTGCCCGAGGACGGTACCTCCACAGTATCCGCAGGGCTCTCTTTTCCTTTGCCCTGCGATTCCTGCGTGCTGGCCATTTCGATGACGGTTTCGTCCAGCAGCCCTTCATCTTCGCTGGCATCTTCGTCGTCTTCGCTGGCGCAGTATGACTCGCTTTTTGAGTGCTGCTAACACTGCTTTCCCGTTAGCTTTTTATAGAGGCACGCACTCGATCCATCAAGTAAAAAGATCTTGAAAAATCAGAGCGTATTCGTGTCCATGTGCTGTCTTCGACATAGGACCCATGATGTCCCCTGCCACCATCTGCCACGGTTTCTGAACTATCCGCTTTCCCATTAGACTGGGACGCGGCCACTGCTCGACCTTGCTCCGCTGGTACAGCTGACAACGTTGCACGTATATCGATACGTCTCTGTACATGCTTGGCCAGTGATATAACTCTGCCACTCTTTTATAGGTCTTTTCACGGCCAAAGTGTCCTGCCGTCAGCTGATCATGGCATTCTTTTTCGTGTTGTTCTTCGGGCACTACATGCTTTCATGCCTCTTCGTCCTCTCCGAGCGCGTCTGCGATGTCAGGATCCACTTTGTACTTCTACACTCGCTCCCCCCTCACAATTTTCCATTCTGGAAAATTTGTAGGATTGTCACTGACCTCTTTAAATTTCGCGTTATACCATTGGTCTTGCGACGGTGGGTCCTGGCTTATCGACGCTATCTGAGGCTCTGTCTCTTCGTACATTCGAGACAGGGCATCTGGCACGTGATGGTCTGCGCCTTTACGATGTTCAATCGTGTATCTGTGACCTTACAACTCTAGCGTCCAGCGCGCGAGTCTACCGGTAGGATTCTTTAAGTTACAGAGCCAGCGGAGGCTGCTGTGATCCATTATCACTTTAAAGTGATAACCCTCTATGTATTGGCGGAATTTTCTTACCGCGAATATCACCGCCAAGCATTCTCTCTCGCTTACGGTATAGTTGCGCTCTGTAGGCGTGAGTACTCGGCTTGCGAATTTGAGTACTCGCTCCTTTCCGTCGACTTATTGCGTCAACACTACTCCGATTCCCGTGTCGCTCTCGTCTGTCTGAATGACGAATTCTCGTTCGAAGACTGGGCTGTGGAGTATCGGCGCTGAGGCGATCAGAGCTTTGATCGCGTCAAATGCTCTCTGTTGTTCTTCGCCCCATATATACGGCTGATCTTTACGTGTCAGTCGTGTTAGCGGTTCTGCTAGCGTTGCGTAGTTATCTAAAAACTGTCGGTACCACGACGCTATACCGTGAAACCGTCGCAACTGTTTTAAATTTTTCGGTATCAGGTAATCTATTATCGGTGCAATCTTTTCGGAATCTGGCCTGAAGCCGTTTCTGTTTACGAACACGCCGAGATACTTGACTTCGTCTCTACAGAAAACGCTCTTCTTGCGGTTTACTGTTAACCCCGCGTCCTTTATCCGTCTCAGTACACGTTCGAGTACGCTCATATGCTCCTCGAACGTTTCCGTAGCAATGATCGCGTCATCTAGATACGTGAACGCGTGTGGTTGCAGTTCGGGCGTAATAATTTTATCCATAAGGCGCTGAAATGTTGCTCCGGCCTCGGATAATCCAAATGGAAGCCGCATGAACTGGAACAGTCATAACCCGGGCACCGTAACCGCCGTGTATTGTTTACTCTCCTCGCTCAGTGGACTTTGGTGATACGCGCTACTGAGATCTATGGTGGATATGTAGCGCGCTTGCTGCAATTTTCGTAATATTGCATTCATTTGCGGTTACGGGTACATGTCGCAGCGCGTGACTGCGTTGATTTTCCTGAAGTCGACATAGAATCGATACTTCCCGTTCGCCTTCCGCACCATTACCACTGAGCTCGTGAATGATGATTCTATAATTCCCGCTGCAAGCATAGTTCTCACTTGCTCGTACATCTCTTTTTGTAACTTCCTCGAGATTGGAAAATATTTTTATTTCATTGGTCTCGTCGACAGCATCTCGATCGTATGCTTTATCCAGTTCGTGCAGCCGATTTCTCCGGAGTCTTGGCCAATTATCGTATCTAGGAGCGCATTAAGCGCCTCTCGCTCCTGCTCTTGTACGTCGGCCAAGCCCATCGATGCTAATTTCGGCGATCCTCCTTCGATCGCCGCCAACTCTAAATCTGCGTATATTTGATCTTCTTTAAAAAACATTCTTGAAGTCGCCGGGTGTAACACGGCTTTGAAGGTTAACGTGAAGTTTACTCCGACTATGCAGTCCGCAGCAAGATCCGGGACAATTGCAACTCGTACTTCCTTCTTCAGACTGCCGACTTCGAATTGTAGCCATACGTAGCCTACGATGGTAGTGTCAACGAAGATAGACTTTAATAGAAGCGCAAAGCCCCATCCCAAAGTGAGGCACCCCGAGCGCTAGTACGCACCCCAACTATGCGCGGCGCGTCAGTCTAATTCAAGCGTTCTGCCGGTAACATGAGATGCGCGATCGATAACATACCGCCCGGGACGGTAAAATGTTCTTTCGCTACGTGCAATGGTAAAGCTATGCATTGCAACTATGCTAATTACTGTTGACAATGCGTAAGGACTGTGCACAACTAAAAATAAGTACTAAAAAATACGAATAAGCCAATTATACCCTAAATTCTTATCCTTAAACCCAAATGGGGCCACAACTTAAATATTACATCAACTTATTGAAAGTTGTCGATAGCGTTAGTCCAATGGACAACGTACTTGATTCTCAACCCTTTTGATCCGAGTTCAAATTGGGTGCGATTTTTTTTTTAATTCGTACACATACAAGCCAGCATATGGTTATTATTATGGTTATTCTTTTTATTATTATTATCATTATTATCATTATTATTATTATGATTATTATCATCATTATATTATTATTATTACTATTATTATTATTATTATTATTTATATTACATTAAATATTCGAATTATTTCATATTCATAAAATGCGTTTAAATAAAACACATTATTCTTATAGAATTTATGTACGATTAATTAATATTCCCTCAACATTAATTTTTTTATAATGCTATATCGATTGTTAATGCATAATATAATCATATTAACGCAATCAATTTAATGTTCATCCAACGTCTTCGTATATCTTACTTTATGCAAGACGAATTCTATCATTATCAGTAAATGAACAAAATCTGAGCAATAACAATTGTATATTTGTATCATTATTACTATATGATTGTAAGACCTTAAATCAAAAGAATAGAAAAAAAGTTACATAATAGTTATGTTAAAATTAATCAAAAATTAATAAAAAAATCAGTAATCTGCTTATAAAACTTTTTCTATGAAATTTAAACCAAATCCCCTCATTCATACCATAACTAATGTACTTTTAAACAATATCCTAGAGTTTGAGCTTATTTGGGCCATTCGTTCCTTTGAAATCTTACGGTAAGTGAATTATGGACTCCCTACTATACGTAGGTATTATAGAGGTATATAGAAAGTCTAAAACCATCAAAATAAAGATAATTATGTCTAAGAATAGTAATAAAAATTTGGTTCATTTATATAAGTATTTATAAATTTTTAATGAAAATTTTTGATTTTAATTTCAAAGATGGTGTGCCCCCTTAAGCTGTCAAGGCAGCAGGCAGAAGCCACGTGCAAACGAGTATTCGCGCCACAGTAAAGTTCTCTTTCTGCAACTAGCTACATCCGTATCTATTAGAAAGGTAGTTGTTAATTGTAGTATCGCGGGTTTTTGTGTGCATTATCGTA
Organism: Nasonia vitripennis; assembly: GCF_009193385.2. Lineage (NCBI taxonomy): Eukaryota > Metazoa > Arthropoda > Insecta > Hymenoptera > Pteromalidae > Nasonia > Nasonia vitripennis. Next base: position 2,464,899 of record NW_022279638.1, read on the forward strand.
TTGATAAGCATCGAAATGCCGAAGACAAACATGTGTGCTATGCAGCACTGCGACAGTGCAAAAGTCAGAGATGCGTCCTTGACTTTTCATCGCTTTCCCGTCAAAGTTCCTCATGTGTAAGTTATAATTCAGTGCTATTCTACGTATATTATATGTGAGTGAGTTGGTACGTATATATACGGTCGCGATAGCGGTCCATTGGCAGGCGTAAAAATAGCGGGTGGAAAAGAATGCAGAGAAATTCGCGAGTTAACGTGCCATTGACATGTACCTGCACGTACGTCGTGCATGCGTGGATTTCTTTGTGCACGGGATCGTGATAAACGTGAGTGTTCGAAGACACTTTTATCGTACGCATGTGTGCACAATGCACGTATGCATTCCAAAATATCTTGCGTTTATGACAGCCCCGACAAATTTTCGTTTTCGTTTTTAGGCACGACCGTCGTACGCAAGAGTTTTATATTTTGATTCGTTTTTTGATTCATTTTTCGATTTTTCAATTAAATGTATAATTTATATTTAGTCGTCATATTTTTGTGTGCGTGTGTGTACGTATACCATTATGATTTTGGAACCACTCGACGGATCGTAATAAAATTTGACATGCATATATCTGTTTTCTGATTCTGAATTCGGATTTTTGTATGATTCTGATCATTTTATGGACGTATTATAGCCATTTTTGACAAAATATTTTTGCTTTTTTTATGGCATGATTTATAAAATATATTCAACAACACTGTATCTATTAGAGCATGAAATTGCCTACTTTTTTCCACGAGATTTTCCAAATTGACCGTTCCGTTCAAGTTTGATCATAAAAAAGTGATTTAAAAAAATTTTATGTCCAAAACTATATAGTAAAACGTTTTGACAAAATGTATGACAATAACAAACGATAATACCTATTTGTTGTAATAATTCTAAACCATTTTGATGACTAGTTTTTGAGCTAAAAATCAAAATCTGAAAGAAAATGGATTTTCTATGTCGTACGATTACGGGAGTAAAAAGGCTTTAATTAAGTTGAAATTTTGGGAAAATATCGATCTTTTGATCGGTTCTTTTTGCAGCTACCGCGCCCTTCATTTAAATTCTTTGTCTCTCACCCTGTATACCCTGTACAACTGAAAATTACTATTTTTGTTAAACCTTATAATTCGCAAACTAAAGTTCAGAATGTTTTGAGAAAATTCATATTTTATGAGGTTATGAGAACCTTATGGTATTTACAATATTAAGATTTAAATTTTTTAATGAAAATTATATGATTTTATATTGTGGCGGGTGCTCCTACGGTAAAATAATATAGATCGAAAGTATTTTGAAAATAACAAATAGTATTTAAAATAGTTGAACAATTTTTTATCTACTGGAACTATTAAAATCAGGTTTTTTACTTTTCGATTTTTATTATATTGTAGTTTGAAGAAATGGCTAGAAGTAATCCAAAACGATGAGCTTTCCAAGTTAGGTGAGGATAAAGTAGGGCTCAAGAGGTTAGAAGAGAAGCGGGTATGTAGTAATCATTTTTTAGAATCTGATTTTGTTTACACTTCCTCCAGGAGGATGCTCAAACCAGATATAGTCCCACAATCTAATTTAAGCAACTCTTTTGCATGCACGAACAGTCCTGTCGAGCAAACCCCAATCGATTATAACCATGTAATAAATCAAAATAATTCAGACGTTTTATTAAATCCTGAGATAGTTGCCGAACAAATTAATAACGATGATGCTCCTTTCGTAAGCTCTACTAATAATATCTTATATCGTAAATCTAAAATACGCGTTGAAACAGAATCAATTGCTTTAAAAAGATTAAAATTAAGAAATGCAAAATTAATTCGAGAAAGTAAATCATTAAAACAAAAATTGCTTAGAGTAACAAAGCGTCAACAATAGGGTAAATTTAAATTGTCTAAAAAACAATTAATTGATAAAGCTTCCGAATATTTAAACGATAGCGTGACATCTTTTTTTAAAATGCAGTTAAATTATGATAAACAAAGAAAATGGGAAGAGGATGAAAAGTAGAAAAATGTTTAAGTGATGCATTGCCCTGGCTTGAACAATGGAAAATGACCGGCGGTAGGAATCCGGATTGTTTTAACAGTTTAATCTTAACAATTAATGGCATATTAGAGTTATGGGATCAATTAAAAGCAGAGAATGCCATATATTTGTTAACTTCTCGTTTAAATCAAGATAAAATTGAAAACTTTTTCGGTTCTATGAGATCTCGATCAGGACATAACGATAACCAAACTCTCATGCAATTTCGTAGAAATTTTCAGTACGCGTTAATGATAACTTTACTAGTACACCCGTCGGAACAAACTGCAAACCAGATGACGCGCGATTACTGATTTCGGATTTTAATAAATATGTAATTGATGATGGCGATGAGGACGCGATCAAAGAAAAAGGTGATCTTAAGAACTCCGCGATGAACCAAAGAATCGACGACTGGTTTATTCATAGAGATGCCGAATTATTAATAATTGATGAACTGCAAAATGAATGTGATAATGAAGAGAAAGAGGAAAGCTCAAATCTTGAAAAATGCAGTAAAAAATACGTTGCCGGTTATCTCGCGTTTAAATGTTTAAATAAATTCAGCTGCGATGATTGTCTTAAATATTTAATTAACAATGATATAGTGTTAGATTCACCGGCGGGTTTTCTTTTGGTCTGGAAAGCGTTTCCATCTGCACAAGGGCAACCTTACTGGAGTTTAAAAGTACCAACAGATACTTTCGTAACCGCTCGTCCAGCATTATGCTGAACATCGTCACCAGCTGTTCGTTGGAGTTGCTAGGCGTCTCTACTGCCACTGCTGCCACTTTTGTAGGTTTTGCTGTTTGTGCTGCTGCTGGCGATCTATACGCCATGTTGGAATATAGCGTGTCTGCGGGGGCTAGAGATGCTCTGTAGTCCTTTCCGCTAGCTACTACCGTTTCTGCTTCCGTTGCTAGCTCTCGAAAGCTATCTCAGTCGAAGCAGTTTCTACGGGGTTCAGTTGCTGTAATTCAGGTCTCAGATTCTTGTGTAGAATGTCTAGCGCCTTGTCGACAGTTGGAGGCGGTTTAATCTCCATTATCATCCCTAAGAGACAAGTCACATAGTTGCGCACGAGTTCGTGCGCGTTCTGATATCTTTTTTCTACGTCGGCGGCTAGGCGTTGTTGTATCCGCCTGTTAGTTCCATACCAGCGCAGTACTGCACTGCGAAAATCATCCCATCTCTGGCACTCGTCTTTATTGTTATGATACCATTCGGCTGCTAGATCCGTAAACACATAAGGCAGTACAACTAGTTTTTCTTTCTCTGACATCGGCGCGCTTGTCATGTTCTGCTTCAGCTGGCTCAAAGATCTCTCTATCCTTTCTGCACTTGTGCCTGCGAACCGCATGTCACATTTGCGCACCGTTCCGACGATATCTCTTGGTTTATTTTCTAGGGTCGTCGGGGCGTTTCTTAGCCCCGTCGCGAGACCTCCTCTGATGTTGCTATCTGACCAGACGTTTTTTGGAGGTGCAGGCGTGCTTGTCGTCGCGTCTTTGGCAAAAGTAACTCTTGCCGGTGCGTGTCTTGCTGCGCTGTTTACCTGGCTGCTGGAGGCTCTCGTGCCTCCCTGCGATGCTTGTACCTGTCCGCACAGCTCGTTCATTGAGCGTTGCAGATTTTCCAGATGCTGCATCATGCCTGGTGGCATGACGTATTCTTTGCCGTCTATCCCTGTGATTGTTTCAGCCTTTTCTTGTTTGACTGATTCTACTGGTGTTGCTTGTTTCGGGGTTCTACTCTCTCTTCCCCGCCGACTTCTGGTTTGTTCAACGTTCTCTGTAGTCGATCGCACATGATGTAATCCTCGAGCATGCCTTCCAACGGGTACGGGGCGGCCACTGTGCTGCTCATAGTTTGTCGATATTGCTCGCAGACTGAGCGTATAACAGTCCTGCGCATCGATACCCGTTCGGCCTTTACATCTACCGAATCCAGGAACAGTGACGGTTCAAAGTCTTTCGGGCTGTATTCGCCCGTCAGCCACCTCTGGACTCGTTCGACCTTAACACCTGCGTCTCCATCTCTCCATATTCGCGCGAGTGTGAGAGGCCTGTTGACATTCGTTTACGGAGCGGACTCCGAGCGCCGGTGTGCACGAAGTATTAGTTCGAACCCCGCGGCTCGCCGCTCGACGCGGCGAGTATATGTATATAGTGTGGCTCGCGTGACTCTCGGCTCTCACCGCGCGACGCGACGAGCCCACCTATATAGTGTGTTCTCTGGCTGCGCGGTTTTTCGCGCGTGAGCTATCTCTTCGCGCATGCCGTTCGTCCCTCCTCCACGCGCTCCGCTCGGCTCCCCTTACGCGCTCGCCTAAGGCCTGACTCCGGTGCGGCGCGACACGGCTATCTCATACTGCGTGCTCTGTACTCCGCACTTCTGTATTTGAGCTATACACTACTCGTGAGCCTGCTACTCGGCTCACGCAAATCTAATGCCGAGTCTCTCTCTCTCTCTCTCTCTCTCTCTCTCTCTCTCTCTCTCTCTCTCTCTCTCTCTCTCTCTCTCTCTCTCTCTCTCTCTCTCTCTCTCTCTCTCTCTCTCTCTCTCTCTCTCTCTCTCTCTCTCTCTCTCTCTCTCTCTCTCTCTCTCTCTCTCTCTCTCTCTCTCTCTCTCTCTCTCTCTCTCTCTCTCTCTCTCTCTCTCTCTCTCTCTCTCTCTCTCTCTCTCTCCTCTCTCTCTCTCTCCTCTCTCTCTCTCTCTCTCTCTCTCTCTCTCTCTCTCTCTCTCTCTCTCTCTCTCTCTCTCTCTCTCTCTCTCTCTCTCTCTCTCTCTCTCTCTCTCTCTCTCTCTCTCTCTCTCTCTCTCTCTCTCTCCTCTCTCTCTCTCTCTCTCTCTCTCTCTCTCTCTCTCTCTCTCTCTCTCTTCTCTCTCTCTCTCTCTCTCTCTCTCTCTCTTCTCTCTCTCTCTCTCTCTCTCTCTCTCTCTCTTCTCTCTCCTCTCTCTCTCTCTCTCTCTCTCTCTCCTCTCTCTCTCTCTCTCTCTCTCTCCTCTCTCTCTCTCTCTCCTCTCTCTCTCTCTCTCTCTCTCTCTCTCTGGTGAGTACAGTTGACAGCTCTGCTGATACATCATATTTTGGTACTGTTTTTCTGCTGCTCCTTGCCTTCGGGCCCTCTTCTGTTGTATATAGTTGCACGCTTCACTTTGCAACCTTCACGTCGATATATAAATCGCCGAAGGCTGCAATTTTTCTGTTTTATCATTTCCACTGCAAACTTTCTACAAGGCCCCTAACCTCCAAAACTGCTTTGCTTGGTTTGGCTTGATTTCTCACTTGCACGGTGTCTCTTTCTCACTGCAATCAACATCGTGGCGACATCTGCTGCCTCGCGGGAGAATCTTCACGGCGTCTTCACACTTTTCGAGGTCGGTACTTTCGCACTCTCTCCACTAACGCTCCATCTAGCCGTAAGAGTTACAACATCTACTCTCTCACTCTGTCGATAACTTATCATCCTCCTATGAATATCTACTTTACCGACTGCTAGTAAGTTATCGACGAAAAATGAGTTCAAATGGCGAGAAGAGTGTGGAAGTACCTTTTCAGTCATGCAACAGCTGTACACAACCTATACAGCACAAAGACCCCAAAAGGTGTGGGTTTTGTGGTCTATACTACCACGCCAGGTGCCAGAACACAACCAAGGTGAAGGCCATCCTGGTGAATGACAGGCAGACCATCGCCTGTCTCCCATGTGCAGACAAAGACAAAAACAACGCCACGGCTACCAAAGTGAGGACTAAGTCCACCTCTGCTACAACATCAGCAACAGGAGTAACTGCAACAACATCAGCAGGAAAGAGCACTCCCAAACAGCAGCAGCCGGGGAACAAGAAGATAAGGTCAGCACCACCATCAACGAACACGTCGAGAAATCCCTCAGCAGCTCGCCCGGCCGGTGAGACAACATCTACGCCGTCCGTTGAGGCTGCCTTGAGGGACATTCGCAGTGCCCTTGACGACATTCGCAATGCTCAAACGGAGGCCCTCAAGACACAGAACATCGTGTCGGAGAGGATCTCCAAAATTGAGCAGCGTCTGGGACCAATTGAGAGTCGACTCAAGGCCCTCGATGAGCTGCCTGCACTCAAGACCCGCATACAAAATGCTGAGTCCGCCATCACCGAGCAGGCACAAATTCAAGATCTCTCATCGAGGAGCCCGACAATGCAGCAGGACAGCAGCAGCACTGTACCCAGCGCTGCGGAGATATGCAGCCTGCGCAGTGAACTGGCAGAGGTCAGGAGGCGACAGGAGCAGATCTCTAACAGTGTGGTTGTTGTCACGGGTCTGCACTACACCCGTGAAACCTCGCTGCATCTCCTCGCTTTCTCAGTCGTGAGCGCGCTTGACCCCACAGTGCTCAGAAGGGACATAGCATCAGTCAGGACCATGGGGAGGCTTGATGCAACCAACAGCTCTGCCAGGGGTGACGGCAGACTGCCACCATTAGCCGTCACCTTATCTTCAAGTGCGCTTGCACGCTCGATCGTCATCGCCAAAGCTCGGAAACGCAAGCTGCACACCAGCGAATTGGACGCCACCTTGCTGGAGGGAGCTAAAGCTCTGAGCCCTGACCATCAATGATGCGTTCGAGAGCCAGGCTAGAGGCTAGGAAGAAGCAGGGTTGCCGAACATTCATCAGAGATGGGAGACTCTACATGCGCTGCAACGACGATAGCGAGCGTGCTACCGTCATCAACACCGACGCTGAGCTGGAGACTTTTTTAGCCCGATTTCCGCTTGCTGCCGACATCGTTCAACACTGAGGCTACAACACAAACACATCATTCCATCACATCCACCATCAAGCTCATCTGCCATATCTTCATCCGGTTCTAAGGTATCTCTGTCCGAAGGTCTATGAGTCTGTCATTTCAATGCGAACTCGCTTACGGGTCACATTGAGATGATCAGGCTTTTCTTATCCACTCGCTCTCCATTTCACGTAATACCTGTTACCGAGACCTGGTTGAGCGACAAGGTTACGTCCATCCCTTCACTGGATGACTACCTACTCCACAGACGGGACAGAAACAGAAACGGAGGAGGTGTGGCCCTCTACATACATAAATCACTGACAGCTAGCGTTATTTCATCATCTGATGGTGAATGGTCTGGCAAGCCAGGTAAGCCTGAATATCTCTTCTGCGAGGTATCGGCAAAGGGAATCTCTCCGATCTTCGTGGGGGTTGTGTATCGTCCTCCTCACGCTCCATTCTTCCAAGGCTCTAACTTTATTGACCAGCTAACAACCCACATGCACAGCTACTCCACGAAGGTCATAATGGGAGACTTCAACTCTGACCAGCTTTCTTCATCTGAAGATGCCAAGTTTATCAAGGCCTTCATTGATGAAAATTCCCTTTCTTCTGTCCCCTATGGTGCCACGCATCATAAACAGGGTTCGGATACCTAGCTTGACTTGTGTCTAATTGACGAGCAGGATCGCCTGCTGTCACACTGGAAGACAGACTCACCTTTCAATGGACACGACCTTATCACGGCCACTCTCGACGTACAGATTCCACGATAAGTACCTAATACATACTCCTACAGAAATTTTAAGGGAATCAACGCCGAGAAGCTAAGGGACTTTCTTAGCGCATGTGACTGGTCATCCCTCACCGCTTCATCACTTGATGAATGCATCTCTACACTTAACGCTAACCTCACTAACGCCATTAATCATCTCGCCCCATTACGGACTGTAACACCGAGAAAACGACGTCACCCGTGGTGCACCACGGCTCTTCGTGACCTTGTATCTGAGAGGGAGAGACTTTACAGGCGTTTCAGGGACTCCAGGCTTGATTCAGATCTCCGCTTATACAGACTAGCTAGAGACAATGCTCACAAACAGGTTGAGGAAGCCAGGCTGAATTATTACTATTCACGCCTGTCAACCTTGACTGATGTTGCCGAGATCTGGAGAGAGCTAGAGAAACTTGGAATTTCTGCAACTAAGGCCCCTTTGCCACCTCGCTTTAGCCCAGATGAACTCAACAAGCATTTCATCTCGATCTCCAATGATCCATTAGCTCCTGCTGTTGAGGAGTATCTTCTAACCCTGGAAAGTCTTGACCTCCCGGAACATTTCGAGTTTGGCACCATAACGGAATCGGACGTGTTGGCTGCAGTATCGCACTTCGACACCCAGGCCAGGGGAAGCGACGGCATCCCTCAGGTTGTTATCTTAAAAGCACTGCCAGTTCTCGCTCGTCTACTATGTCACATTTTCAACCTGTCTCTGAGCGAAACCCGTTTCCCATCTGCCTGGAAATTGTCACTTGTGCGTGCACTCAACAAAGTCAGTTCACCAACAGCCCTGACTGACTACCGTCCGATTTCACTTCTCTGCTTTCTCTCCAAGGCCCTGGAGTGGCTGGTGCACAGGCAAGTCTCACAATACCTTGAATCAAGGCTCTTACTAGACAACTACCAAACAGGCTTCCGCACTGGCCACAGCACTCAGTCTGACCTAATTAAGCTAACTGACGATGTCAGGGTCGGGATAAACAAAAAGAAAGTGACACTCCTTCTACTCTTTGATTTTAGCAAGGCGTTTGACACCGTATGTCACGTCCGGCTCCTGAGGAAGCCATCCACCTTCGGCTTCTCTAAGCAGGTTATCCGCTGGTTTGCCTCCTATCTCACTGGGAGAGAGCAAGCCTTCGTTGGTGACAATAGCGAGCGTTCCTCTTCGCAGTGTCTTAACATCGGCGTCCCGCAGGGCTCCGTCTTAGGTCCCTGCTGTTTGCATTGTCGGTTTCTGTCTAGACTCCGATGTTTCCCATCTTATTTACGCGGATGACTTGCAAATTTACAGTCATTGCCACCTCGAGGAGCTCGATTCTTTATCAAACAAGATGAGTGCTAATGCCGAGAGGATAATGGGCTGAGCTGCGCAAAACAAGCTTAAACTTAATGTTACAAAAATCAAAGCAATTTTCCTGGGCTCCCCATACTACATAAATCTACTTCCCTCAACAGCTAACACATTCATTAATATCGGGGGTGCCCAGGTCAGCTTTAAATCCTCTGTGCGTAATCTGGGACTGGTGCTTGACTCTAAACTCTCGTGGAAGGAGCACGTTACACAAGTGTGTAAACGTGCTCACTCGCTAATGTACAGGCTTTACTTTTTTAGAAAGAGTACCAATCTTAGATTGCGCAAACATCTCGTGCAAGCACTCCTATTTCCGATCATCGACTACTGTTCTCTTGTATACTGTGACTTGACGCAGGAACTCGACCTCAAACTACAGAGGCTCGTGAATACAGGAATCCGGTACATCTATGATGTAAGGAGGGATGAGCACATCTCCCCTTACAGGCAGGAGATGCAGTGGCTAACCACTGACGGACGCAGGAAGTATTTCACAGTCTGCTTCCTTCGTAAAATGTTTAACTCGGTCGTACCATCATACGTACTGGCCTTTTTTGACTTCCGCGTCTCACTCCGGCCTGCGAGGGGCGAGGTGACACCTCTGGAAATACCTGCGTTACTATTGTACAACATAATGTACGCAAATAAAAACTATCTAATCTAATCTCTCTCTCTCTCTCTCTCTCTCTCTCTCTCTCTCTCTCTCTCTCTCTCTCTCACTCTCTCTCTCTCTCTCTCACTCTCTCGCACTCGCACTGTACACAGTGTTCGAGCTCTGCGCTGCTCGACGACGCTTTGTTTACGCCTGCGCCACTCGCTCGCTGCGTCCTCTCGCCCGCTACGATGTTTGCGCGCTGTTGCTAGCCATGCTTCGGATTCGAATTATTATTATATGCTGGTGATTTTACGTTATTTTATTTAACCGTTTTAAGCGATTCCCCCAACGCCGCTGTACGCAGTTGGGCGCCAGTTGTAACGGGGTGATTCGTCAGCTCATCGTGCAGCCGCGAAGATGCCGCACATTACCTCCAGGAGGTTAATTTCACGCTCGGCGATCCTTCGGTGATCGCCAGGCGATAGCGAGCGGACGTTAGCTACTGGTGCAGCGCTATCACCCGTGCGTTGGCCTGCCGAATGCTTGCTACAAATGCGTGGTGCACCCGGAGCACCATTGCGAGGAGGACGCGCGTGGTTTCTCAGGCGAAGCCGGGTCGACAATTCGGTGACGACGAATCTTGGCCTTCAGCAGCTCCGTCCCGGGTATTGATGAAGAACCTACTTATTCGGTCGCTGGCCGAACGCTCTATTCCTCGTCCTCAATACCGTTGACGGCAACGGAAATAGTTGTTGGCTGGGATGGATCTGGAGGCGTCCCTTCAGGCACCCAAAGCTCGGGAACACACTTGTACGCCAATACAGAAAAACGGCTCGTGGATTGTTGACGGTTTCGGTAGCGTAGCTGTTGACACGAACGAAGCGAAAACGAGTCTGAGCGCGCTTGCTCCTCGCGAAAAATCTCCCTGTCAGCGTCGCCGCTGACGTCGTTTGCTATCCTCGAAATTCTAATCGCGCGACATACGAGCATTATTTCTGTGTGGGAGGGTAGCTGGGGGGCGTGAGGGGGGGGGGCTGTGAGGAGGGGGTAGGTGAGAGGTATGTAGAGGGCTGTGGGGGGCCGTGGTTCTCTGTTAAATCGAAGATCAAAAATTTTTTTCTTTTTTAACCCACGGTAACTATGTTACAAAAATCAACTTAATTATCTACTGACTTTAAAAAATTATGATTTATGTTATAATTTTTTGCAAAAGGCATAATATATTTACGATTCCTCGACTTCGGTAGAAATATTTATAACAATAAAATCAAGTTCTATGATTTTTTTGGCGATGATCCAAGTGACGCAATTTATTTCTATAAGCAAACGTGTAATTAAATAATTTATCACTAAGTTTTAAATTTCTAGTCAATGATGGACATTAAGGAACAATGTTCTTCTACAGTAACTTTCTTCAATTTGATGTTTGCTACCTCTGTGATTTTTTGGGAATGCTCCAAACAATTCATAAGCTTTGTTACAGGCTTTAAATATGAATTTTAATCATTTCAGCACAAATTTATGGATATCTATATTTTTAGCCAAAGATACAGGTACTCTGCCATTTTGGGACCTATACGAGAACTTATGCACTATGAAAAGGTATCTCTATGAATTTTTTGGTGGTCGTAGTCCGGATCGAACTCTTCAAAATCATGTTGATGAATTATGATAAGAACTACTTTTTGTATAAATATCGTAATGGTCTACTTATTCTTTCCTGGGAAAATTCAATAAAGAAAAAACCCGTATTGACGAGCATGATAACTAAATAAAAAGGCATGAATCAAGTTAGAAACTTGGCTACTGAGAGCTAGCTGAGATTAGTGTCCGATTCGGGTAGAATGAAGGCAAATGTTGTGCAGCCAGGATTTTTGCCTAGATTTGTTCTAATTAGAACAAAGCTATAGTGACGACCTTGGAAGTCTTATTAAGGTCGTGGCAAGTGACTAAAAACACTTATTTATATAGTAAAATGTCATGAATATTGGTCAGTGATTTTGTACGTATATATATGATATTTTTCAGTAGAAATAATGTATATTATAAATATTTTCAGATGATATTTTTTGATTTCTAATTTACGTAAAAAGAACAAATTTTCATTGGACGAATATTTTGTTGTTTTTTTGTAGGATTTAACCCTGGCTGGACCCCTTAACATCTAGGATATAATTTTGGGCCTTACATTTTTTGGGCCTTGAAATTTTTAGGCGTAAAAATTTTTGGCTCCTAAAATTTTGGTCCACAAATATTTTTAGGCCTTAAAATTTTGAGGCCTTAAATATTTTTGGGCCTTAATAATTTCGGGTTATTTAAATATCCCTGTGTACCGTTAAGCCATTTATATCTTTTCTTAATAACTGACATTTATATCTATTAGTATAATTCTTATCTCATTTGAATTTTCTGAAGTCCTATAAACTGTGTAACAATATAGGGTAACAATTTCAGACCCGTCTCAACGATTGCCGAAGCGAACAGCGCCCCTCCACTGTAACCCATAAAGTCGACAGTCACAACAAGTTTGTAGAACAAAAAGTTCAAATGAAAAACTATATACAAGACCAAAACTAATATGAAGCAAAATAAAAATAGAAAAATGTACAAATATTATCCTATAAAATATTCGTACGCATGCGTGGACTGCTATTGTAATATATGAATATCATCGTACAAATGTTACATGTGAGAGTCGATGGTTTTGTTCTTCGTGAGGTGTTAAGGGGACAGATACACCTTAAATAGTCAAAAAATAAAAAATTCTATTTTTTGTTTATCATTTTCCCGAAGTATTTAAAAAATGAATAAAACTATAACACATTCTCAAGACATTTCTTCGAAGGCCAAAATTCAGAATTTCCATTTTTCAGCTACCACAGACTTACTTAAGATTTGGGCTTCGAAGGGCACTTTTATACTAATAGATATGTTTTAAACAGATATAGATTCCAGATGTGTGGGAATTAACTTCACAAGCTCAAACATTTCTGATGAAATGATAATTCAGTAATTCTAATCCTTAATAAATGTCTCAACTTTGCTATGTAAAAATTATAAAACATTACAGATATAAAAACTAAAAAAAATTAAAAACAAAAAAAAACCTCTTTGAAGACTGCAACATTGACGTGGTAAAGGGGCTTAAATCTGTTTCAACGCAGATGAATAATAGCAGTTCATTCAACAATTACAGCTAACAAATAATGGGACTAATTTACTTGTAATAATGTCTTGAATTACGTGGTTATACGATTCTGCGTGTTTCCGGTCTGGCCTGTGAAGTGGGTTTTTATTATTTTTAGAAAAAATAAAGCGATTTAACTCGCTGTTCCCAGGGTTAGGTTAGATAGCCTGCTTGTGGATTGGTAGGGGCGGTTTCTAGGGGTTAGGGGTAAGTATTTAGGTGATTTTTGGCTTCTGGTGTGTGGCTTAATTATTTTGAGAAAAAATAAAACGATTTAACTCGCTGTTCCCAGGGTTAGGTTAGATAGCCTGCTTGTGGATTGGTAGGGGTGGTTTCTAGGGGTTAGGGGTAAGTATTTAGGTGATTTGTTGGCTTCTGGCGTGTGGCTTAATTATTTTGAGAAAAAATAAAGCGATTTAACTGGCTGTTCCCAGGGTTAGGTTAGTTAGCCTGCTTGTGGTTTGGTAGGGGTGGTTTCTAGTGGTAGGGGGTGAGTGGTTAGGTTATTAGCTGGCTTATGGTGTGTGGCTTAATTATTTTAAGAAAAAATAAAGCGATTTAACTCGCTGTTCCCAGGGTTAGGCTAGTTAGCCTGCTTATGGTTTGGTAGTGGTGGTTTCTAGGGGTTAAGCGGGTTAGGGGTAGGTATTTAGGTGATTTGTTGGCTTCTGGCGTGTGGCTTAATTATTTTGAGAAAAAATAAAGCGATTTAACTGGCTGTTCCCAGGGTTAGGTTAGTTAGCCTGCTTGTGGTTTGGTAGGGGTGGTTTCTAGTGGTAGGGGGTGAGTGGTTAGGTGGTTAGCTGGCTTATGGTGTGTGGCTTTATTATTTTAAGAAAAAATAAAGCGATTTAACTCGCTGTTCCCTGGGATAGATGAGTTAGACTGCTTGTGGTTTGGTAGGGGTGGCTTCTAGGGGTTAAACGGGTTAGGAGTAGGTGATACAATAATTTCCGCACCTGTAGCTTAAACTTGATGCTTTTTTAAAGAGTTTTAAAAAAATCATGGCTCTACGATTAAAAATGACGCGTGACTCGAATTTTGTCCATTTTCTCCCACTGAGCGGCGGCGTTGGTCTGGTCCAATTCGACCACTGCCATCCTCTGCTCTCTCGTGTTTGGCTCAAACAGATGGACTTTGGCATCTTCTTTGCCGTAGCCTGTTGCAGCTGTGATAGCACTGTTGACCTCTTCCTTCGTCGATGTCCATCGATGTCTCTGATCTCTAGTATTGTCTTGGAGATCTTGCCTTTAATTGTGCCTGCTTGTCCTATTGCCTCTTGGATGGCCTTTTGAAATGACTTCATTTCGTCATTGCTTTTGCCCACCCCGACCAGAACGCCGCCTTCTCTTGTTTTGCGAACATACTTAACCACCGTGTTTAGCTCTTCCGGCTTTACCTGTGTCTTCATTAGAGACAAAATGTCAGCATAAATCTTGCCACTCTCCGGCTTTATCAGAATGGCGTCCGTCCTCTGACGTGGAGCCTTCTCTTCTCTCTTCTTTGGTTGGATTTGCTCCGGCTTTACCTTCTGTTTCTTTTTAGCCTTCCTGCCAGCAGCTACTTCCCATTGTGTCTGATCATAAGAAGTCTGGCCGTTCCCCTCGCTGTCCCTACTTATCGAGGGAGCACTTATATTCTTCTTGTCTTTTTTGGTGGGGGCACCGCCGCCTCCGTCAGATGATGCCCTTACCCTCTTCTTTGATTTTACCGTTTTTTGAGGCTTTGCATTGTCCTCACTAGATTGTTTGGGGGACTGCCTCTTCGCGACATATTCCATCTGGTCAAGAAGCGTGAAAGCTTCGATCATCATGGATTCTATTAACGGTAAGCCTTCTTTGATCTTGATATTCACGCCCTATTGCTTTTCCAGGTTTTTGGTAATTTCCCTGGCCGTTTCACGCACCTCCCGCAGCTTGTCTCGCAGGCTGGCGTGGGCTTGTAGCCAATCCCTTATGGTCTGGCTCTCTTCTCCTACCGCTGCGTTCTTGTCATATCGGTATGCTGCAGCACTCATAGCGCTGCCTATACTGGTACTGCTGCTTGATTTGTGGATTGGATATCCACCGTCTTGTGTTGTTGGCATCCTTAAGGTTTCAACTTCCAGGTTCTCCTGTGGGTTTTCCCCGAGTTCGTTTGTGGTTCCCATATTATAAGCATTTTTCTTCATCCTGGCATGTCTCCGACCCCCTGGATCCCCCCGTCTATGGGAGCAGCTGACATGGCCCCAACACATGACTGTAGGCGGTGCCAGACTGGGTACATCATGTCAGGGTATAGCACGCGCTATCGCACTAGCCCACCTCCACTCTCTCGAGCCTCCCACCCCGAACACAGGTGCTCGGCTCTCTGGAGAGTTTCCGACGGATGTCACACAATAACACGCACTCGCTCGAGCCAGTTGACCGAAACTAGCTAGGTAACCGGCCTCCCGTCTTGCTGTCAGCGGGAGCCAAAGATGGTTCGGGTCACTTCGGCACGCAACCATAGATCTTGAAGAGACCGTTAGATCGCCTCTCCATCCAGGATCTCCCTTTGGCAGCCCACGGGTCGCACCGCACGGCAAACGTGGCGGCCTGATTTGGTCCACGGAGCATATTTTATTTCTGCTCTACCCTCCGAGGTATGTGCCTCGGCGAGCACTCCCCCATCCGCCAACCGGGGGATGCGCCACATACGAGGTGTCAGGCATCCCCGCGTGGTGTATATTATTATTTATCATTCATATTTTTATTTATAATTCATAGCGCATTATTTGATGAAGCCATTCACATCTTTTCTTAATAAACGATATAATTTATTTGTTTATTATTATTTAAAATTCATATTATTATTTATAATTTATAGCGTATTATTTACATGACATGTATAACTGACATATTTTATTTGTTTATTGTTATTTCTAATTCATCATATTATTATTTATGATTTAGAGCGCATCTTTTACATGTTGCCAATATATTTCTGAAATAGGAGATATTTTATTTGTTTATCATTAATGTATATTGTGACAGTGCATATGCCCTCACAACAGCTCGGCATAAGCCCAGCACACACGCATACAAACACGCATTGCGATGACTATCAAGGCGGCAGGAGCCGCGCGCGAAGCATAGAAGTAGAATAGGAGAGAGAGAGGGGGGCAAAAGGAAAGCAGCGTGACAATAGCCGACGCTGACTAATAAACACGCAACAAGAGAGAACGATATAGCAGAGCCGGATTCGCACGAAGCAATCCGAAGGGCCCCGAATCGATCAGCAGAGAGAAGCGCGACTCGCGCTCTCGACTCCCGACTCTGGTAGCGACCACACGTGGCCTGGCGAGTCTCTAGACCAGACCGTCAGGCCGAGGGCCACGATATCATGCCAAGGTTAAGGCAACTCATTGCCTGCAGCTTTCGCCAACGCCACGAGGAGGAGTTCAGTGGGCCGCCGACCAAACGGCGCTGACAAGGTGGAACCCAGAGCAACCAGCCCGTCCAGCAGCAGCAACGCGACGTTCATCGACAAACCCGTGAGTCTGGCCTGTGTTAGCGAATAGCCCATGTATCTCTCTCTCTCACTCGATTAATTTGGCGCATGGCACACCACGCGCAGAAAAGCACGAGTGAGTATATAGCTGAGTGTAGGGACAAGGGCCAGGCCCGATTGTCGCGCATAGTGCGCCGGCCGATCTCGATGGTCGTCTCGACGCACAACACACGCACACACGATTGCACGTAGTGCACATTGCTATTTCGAGTAAATAAACGGTCTGATTATTTCTGCCTTTATACAGAATTGCATCATTTTCTTTACTATTAATCATGTACCATTACAAAGCTCATTATTTAAATTTAAATTTCTCAGCAAAATAATTAAAAGTACCTACTTTTATACGTAACTTACGAGGCGGTAGGCTATTTGGCGTAAGTGAATTTAAAAATTAATATATATATATACACTAGTGGGGCTCCGCCCCCTGCTCGCTA
Organism: Nasonia vitripennis; assembly: GCF_009193385.2. Classification (NCBI taxonomy): domain Eukaryota; kingdom Metazoa; phylum Arthropoda; class Insecta; order Hymenoptera; family Pteromalidae; genus Nasonia; species Nasonia vitripennis. The sequence goes on from NW_022279638.1 coordinate 2,481,615, forward strand.
CGCTTGCCAACCCCCCATTTTAGTGTTTGTGTGATTTTTGTTTTCAAATTAAGTTTATGAGGTGATAATCCTTCACGAATGTTATTTAATACTTCTATCGGAAAATTTATATAAATATTATCATCAGATTTGTCTACATCTTTGTATGTTGCAGTATCTATGCTATAATGTTTTTTCCTCACCATCTATTTGTCTTAATTTTTTTATTTAAAAAATACGTGTATTTATTGTGAGACATGAGTATTACACTATTTAACGAAAAGTGAAATTTTTTACCAAAAATTTTTGAACATACATTATTTGTTTTCCATTCATTTGGAATTTTAAATGTTGTAATATTTCCTTCTCCAATTTTCAGTAACAATTATGAAAATTCTTTATAACTTGATGGCATGTTTATATTTAACTTAAAAATATAGAAATTTGACCAAAGGTATGATGATTTTACAGTTTCTGCTATAATATTGCTTCTATTACTATTTTTAAAACAGGGAGAATTTGTCGAGAATCCCCCCCTAATATTATTAATTTATTTCCGAAAGGAATTTCGATATCACATAGATCACGTAATGTTTTGTCAACAATTTCTAAAGTTTTTTTAGAATCATAGAAGCTTCATCTCAAATAATTAAATCCGCGTTTCGTAATTTTTCTTTGACAGATTGGTCATTCCCTTTGGAAGTGCTTTTGTTTTGAGAAATATAATAACAAATTAATGTTTTATATAAGAATGTTTTTCCAGAACCATCAGGACCATCTATAAAATACATCTTATGAGTTTGTTCGCATAAAATTTTGAAAATATTTCTTTGATCATCATTTAATTGAATGTACATTTTTTCAAACATACATTTGCAATATACGATTTCTTCACTATTATCAATGTTATGGAAATCGATTTTGTTTGGCATAGGCAAACCAAATGATTCACATGATTTATCCTCTTTTTCAAATATTTTATTAACATGTAAAAGTGCAAGATTTTATGTTTAAATATTTAATTGTTTTGTTTGATAATAATAACTAAACCTTAATCAGAACAAATAAATTCGAATCAGCTTCGCAGTCACGATGAGCAGGTAAGAGTAGTTTACTTGTGGACTAACCATCAGCATCCACACACGAAACGAGTTGAGCGGACATAACGTAGAGTCCGCAGGACACCGAAGTGTCACAAGCGAATTGCCTGCTACGACAGTAAGTACATCGGACACTCACACGTCCGCCAAACGCAGTCTAGGACAGAATACCGTCCGCACGCAAAATATGCGTCCGCGCAGACTAGCAGCACGGGACATCCTCAATTCCACAGTCCGCGTGTAACTTTAGTAACAGAACAGGCTCTCGAGCCGAAGGCTAGTTCTCGCGAATAAATAATTATTTGTAAGACTCGCGCAGCCCGTTCTACTATCTAGTACGATCTTTACAACTCTATTGAAGAAATTACAGAACTTGATTCTTTTGACCCATTTATTATCAACCAGATCAATCAGTTTCCTGTACGAGCAGAGCAGATTGCGGAGGAAACTCGTAAAGATTCTAACCTAGGTAAAATTGTTCAACTACTTGAAGCTGGTCAAGATCTATCTCGTCATGGATACAAAGTGCCTGAGTCTTCTTATAGTCTATCTTCAAATTGCTTGATTTTTGAACATCGAGTTGTGATTCTATCGTCTCTTCGTTAAGCAATTTTAAACGACATTCATTTAGCGCATTAGGGCATTCATTCAAAATGAAAGGTTTGGCACGATCATTTGTTTACTGGCCAGGAATTGATGCAGATATTGAACTTAATACTAAACTTTGTGCTAAATGTGCCAAGCATGCTCATGTTCCTCCTAAATTCAACACACATTATTGGAAATATCCTAAAGGTCCATGGGAACGTATTCATATAGACTACGCTGGACCAGTAACTGGTAAAATGCTTCTAGTAATCACTGATGCTTATAGTAAATGGCTTGAAGACAAGGTCACAAGTTCCAGTACTAGCACTACTACAATCTATATTCTCGATCAGTTATTCGCTACTTATGGTGTACCTAACATTGTTGTTTTAGATGAGTTTGAAACATTTCTTAAGATAAGTGGAGTGAAATATCACAAACTTACTGCTCCTTATCACCCTTCGACAAATGGTCAAGCAGAAAAATGCGCGGGTACGACAAAAAGAGCCTTACTTAAAATGGATACGACACAAGGTTCTTTGCAGCGGAACTTGAATGAATTCTTGAGACAATATAGAAAAGCTCCTCATTCAACTACTGGATAACCACCTGCTTTATTATTTTTAAAACGAAGCATTCGCACACGATGAGATCTTGTTCGACCCGAAATTATCAACGAGAAGATTTCTGAGAAACATCAAGCTGATTTTATAAATACGTACCGAGAATTTAAATCACTTGAACATGTTTATTTTCTTTCCGGTAATCCAAAATTAGATAAATGGATTCCAGGACAAATTAATTTTCGTCTAAGAGATCTGCATTATGAAATCAGTTGCATGGATAAAAAGTATAAACGACACGTCGATAAATATATGTATATATCTATTAATATAATAAATCTAATATATGAATAGCATTAATAACAATAATAATACCTATACAACGCGTGTGCGACATTTGAACGAAAATTAAATTCTTTAAAAGCAAGAATTATTTATGATTACCTAATGAATACTTTATGACTTCTGTTTTGGTACCAGAGCATCTGCTGCAAAATTTCATTTAAAAAATAATAATTCTTTATGAATGCTTCTGAAGCGGACATTTGTTAAAACCTGATGCTATCTTTAAGAACTCTATGAAAATACTTATTGGACAAAAGCACTCACTAAGAATACATTACAATTTTTTTTAAATTTCCCAATGCTGATTGGGAGTGCATTAGTTATGTACTTGAGAGCATCTTTCGTACCAATCTTCCTCATGAAACCAAATTGTTGCTTCGAGATTATATTGCTTTGTTCTACAAAATAATGAATTCTATTATATATAATTCGCTCAAAAATCTTTACAACATTTCATATGAGTGAGATGGGTCGATAATTCGTGATTTTATATTTCTCCTCTGATTTATAGACTGGCACTACTTCGGCCCTTTTTAAAGAATCTGGCTATATCGATTTCTCAATACACTTATTGAAAATATGGGTTAGAGGACGTGCAATGTGCATAGCAGTTTCAAGGTCTTTGCATTTATTTGATCAACTCCTCCATTCAATTTCAGTGCATTGATTATACTTATATTGGCTGTACTTGTTGGCTTTAAAAAATAGAGATAGGATTCATGGCAGGTCTTTGTTATGTTACAATTTTCCTCTAGTTTTTCTTTCAGTACTGTCGCCGTTAATTCAGCACTGTTATCATTTAGGCAGCTTGTAATCACTTCATCATTTTTGTTAACATATATGTTTTTTGTTTGAATGTTTTTTTTGGCTGTGAGACATTCAATTACCGATTTCATGACATCGATGTTACTGTTATTGCTTTTTTTGACAGATATTTTAGGAACTTTTTTCTGAGTTGCTCTTGAGTACTTAATGGTATCTGAGTACGTGCATAACTTAACGTCAGTCCCACTCTTGATGTTTTGAAAATTTTCTTTAAGAAGGTCGTTTTCCTCAGTTAGTTCGCTCACTAACTCTTTCAACAGCATATTTTCAGTTCTTAAAAGTTCAATATCACTTTCTTCCATGGATTCAGCTTCTTGTAAGTCTTGAGTTTTTTTACTAGTTTAAGCCAATAGGTCATTTCTCACATCATCAGATTTTTTTAGCTTAATCTGCGCTATTAAAAGCGAGGCAGATTCGCTTAAAACTTCCTCATCAATATTTACGTTTTGATAGTTATGTTCGGGGCAAACTATGAGATTATTGCCAACGAATTTATAGTTCTTATATTTTGCTTGAAGCAACTATGGTGATAAGCTTTATCACAAATAACGCACACTGCTGTTGTTGCTGGTTGATGCTTACAACATGCAAAATTACTGCAACACCTGTCAAGAGGCTTGTTCTGTCCCGGCGCCATCTTGGCATGTGAGGAATTGTACTAATTTTGATGTTCCAAAAATCAGATTTTTCTTTTCCTCTTTAGGGTTGTTGAGAGCCGATGCTATGTCCTCATGATGAAACAGCTATGAGTATGTTCGCCAGCAGCAATTGTATAGTGTTTGACAGATGAGGTTGTGTTGTCTCCAGCTTGCGAAAAGAACTCCACTAGGCTCATAAACACGCACGAAAAAGTCGTGGTTTTCCAGCGCTAGCGTGTAAGTAAGAAAACACATTAAAATAATGCTAAATAAGCAGAGCGACTTGATGATGCTGCTAGACTTACCAAGCGTAACGTCACATTTAACAACAGTGTTTAATAATTCTAAATGATATTTATAAATAAATATTACAATTAACAGTTTTATAGTTTTAAAAATTATAACTTTTATTTGTATAGTTGAAACATACATTTTAACCATAGATTTAGAAATCTTCATAATTAGGCTATGTGCAGGGAACATTTTTTGACAAAATGGGTTATTCGATAAATGAGCCATGGAACAGAAAAATTGCACTTTTACCAAAGTAAAATATTTCTTATTCTATATACAATTAAAAATATGTTTATAATTATAAATTACGACTCTGATTTATAAAAATTGATATAATTGAAAATAGTTTTAATAATCAGTAGAGTTCCCCCTTAATCACAATACAACTTTAGGTTTGTGTTATATTATGTTTGGAAATATATTGTTATAAACTTGCCTTTCTTTGATCAATCTCATTCCTATTTAAATGGTTATTTTATATTGGTAATACTAACAAGCACAGTACAAAAATTATACTAGCTCAACCTTTTAATTTTTTTGTAGTTATAATTATAATATCTTTTTATTTAATTTTACTTAGAGCTATAAACATTTATACCTAACATCAACCGAGCAACGTTAGGAGCGAGGTGACCCTGCTAGTAAGAATTAAGATAACAAGAAAATTCGTTCATATTTAAATTTTGGGTATAACTGATGCCTTCTTTCTTTAATTAACTTGGTCTGTAAAATGCAAAGCTTCCCTAGGTAGGAAACAAAAACTTTATTTTGTAATTACTGAGTTTTTTCTCAGGAAATAATTAGTGAAATAACTTGATATTTACGCAATAAGTATTATATATAACAATCATGATTTTTGTAGAACTTATACAGTGTAATGATCGAGTTATAACGGTTTAAAAAATTTCACTTTTGGTGCACAACAAAAGAACGATGAACTGTAATCTAAATTATCTGCGGTGGAAAGATAGAAAATATTATTCACTTTTAGGTACACAATTACTATTTTTATTAACTCTTTCTATAAAATTATCACGAAAAACTAAATTTAAAAATCGCTATGAAACTAAAACACATTAAGAGGATACAACACCTTTAAACCCTGAAAAAAAGAACTCTGAGAAAAATGTATAAATTTTAAGTAAATCATTTGAAATACCTTTAATTTTATCATGCTAAAACCTTCATTATTCCTGCTGGCCAATTGTGGCACTCGGTGCAAGAATTTGTGAACTTTTTCACTGTCCGTAGGATTCCAAGGGAACGAATGGTTCTTTTGGGATCAAACTCAAGGAGGATACTTTGTACACTTGTAGTTTTGGTATGAATGCAGAGATTTTAATTTGAATGTTTAGAAATGATTTGGCGATAAAAAACTGCATTTTTTTCCTTTCTTTCGCTTATTCTGGCACCTTTTTGAGTATAAAACATTTTCTAAACATTTAAATCAAAATCCCTTCATTCATACCAGAACTACAGGTGTATGAAGTATCCTTCTTGAGTTTAAGCCCAAAAGAACCATGCGTTTACTTGAAATCCTACGGACAGTGAGCTGAAATCAGTAAAAACAACATTTAGAGAAAATCAACTTTAAAGTTTATGAAAATTGTTGAAAGTGTAACTTGAATTAGTGCTTACCAAATCCTTTGGGACCAAGTTATCTATGTTCCACACACATAGACCTTGACTCTCAGCAATTATGAGGTATATTCACTCATACCTATGGGTTTTGTACAGCTTTTCTTACCTGCAACCAAAAAAGGCATTTTATGAATTTTTATAAAAATGTGATAAAAAGGTTATTTTATCCTTGATAATAATAACACTTTATACTTATCTTTTCTTTTGATCACTGAGTAGAATCTTCAAGTTAAAACTGCAGAAAATTACTAGTCTAACCTCCAAATGTTTGATCCGGGTGCTCCAGTCTCTGTAGCAGCTTTTTCTTCTATCACTGCAGTCTTCATAGAGTCCTTGGCAACTTTCTCACATACTTCACTAAATTGATGGTTGATTGTATATTATGCAGACTCAGCCATGGGTTTCAAGCAATCCATCAACCCACAAAATGTTGATAGACCAGCTTGTCCAAGTCCAAGACAACGAAAAGTAACCACTGCTCTTCTGTTGTTCTCCCAAGCATGGTTATAGATAGCTAGATAGCTGCCAGCTGACCACACTCAATGCACACTACTTCAATCTTGAATCCTTATCCTTGAGCTTCAGATTTGCCAAGTTTGACTTAACCATGGCATTGTTTGCAAATCAAAAGTTCCTCGAGAGTAGGAAATAGAATGTTGATATCAATCAATCTATTCCTGACCACAGAGGTTCCTTCCACTGCTGGAGTTTGTATCTTTCTTGCTGAACTTGAAGATCTTGTCCTGTTGGCAGGTTCATTTTCGCATGTTGTTCCTAGAAATCTTCTTGGCCTCTTCTTGCCTCTCCCTCGAGAGTACTTCTTGTCCGGATGGGTACTCGCAAACCTTCCCTTGGCATCTCGATTATCACACATATTTTTAAAATCACTACACTTCACACTTTTTTAAATAACTTTACTGCTCTGCTTTTCCACTAACACTTTACTTTTTTTCTATTTAGGGTTATAAGTTATAAGCTATAAGCCCAAAAACACTACAAACACTACTTAGATTAATTTAAAAACACTTTTAAGAAAGACATCAGTTGTGTTTACTCAATGTAAAACACATCCCAGGACTATACCAGTTGTGTTTTGAACCTGCCCACAGGTGGCGCGCGGGCGCGCGATATTTTAATTTAAATAGATGTCCCTACGTATCCATTGGAGCCTTATATAAGAAGCGAAACTAGAAGTTTATCTCGAAAATAACGCAAAAAAATCTTATTAATACGCACTAATTTATTTACTAAAATATGTATGCGGAGCATAATATACGTATATACTACGGTGAAAAATAGTATTTTCAACATTTACAATAAAAATTTTATTTAGATTGAATTTATAAAACTTAAAATTAAAATAATTAGTCGTATGAGACAAAAAATGAAAAATACGCAATTTTACGAAAAAATGATGAAAATGTTCTTTTAGTATTTTGCTTGTAACTTTGCGGAAATTTTTTTTGATTAACGGGTTTCAGGAGCGTGTTCTACGGAACATTTCCTGTCTAAATAAGCAATGAATACAATTGATTTTTTTGAAGTTTAAAAGTGTTGTGTCCCCTTAATAAAATGAAAAACAGATTTTTTTCCTCATTATGTTACCTAAAAACGAAAAGATCAATCATCAACATATACAGGGTGAGTCATTTTAATCTTTAATCTCAATTATCTCGTTGGCAAAGCATGCCAGCGAAAAAAGTTTTGGGTAAAAGTTTTAGGATTTTCCCCTGGCTATCTGATGATGACCTTGACAATGTCATTGAGCGTGACCTTCAAGGTCATTTGAAGGTCAAGTCGATTTTTTCAAATAGAAACCCCTACTTTTGGCACCAGAAATGGAAAGAGCGGGAAATTTTACGTTCGAACATGTGATTTTAGAAACAAATCATCTTTTGTGCGGAAATTTCCTTTGACATCAGCCGAACCCAGGATGCACCATCCAGGAGGTTGTCAAAAGGATTTAGCATCCCATTTTTTGTTTTTTGTTTTATTTTTTTTGTATTTTTTTTTATTTGTTTTTTTTTTGTTTTTTCCCTTTTTGTTATTTTTTTTGGTATTTTTATGGAATGTTAACTGGAGTTAACCATTGATTAATTGTTCGAAATTACCGCCGTTTTGTTGGATGCAAAGATCAAGTCGAGCTCTGAATTGTCTTATGGTTCTAAGTAGAACATCTCGAGGGATTGCTGCACAAGCTGTATGAATGCGTTCGATCATATTATCTCGCGTTGTTGGCCGTTGAGCATAAACAACATTCTTAAGATATCCCCATAAGTAAAAATCGGGAGGGGTTAAGTCAGGTGAACGAGGGGGCCAGGCAACTGGGCCACCTCGCCCAATCCACCTGCCATTGTAGCGGGTGTTTAAATAATCACGAACAATGCGTGCATAATGTGGTGGTGCTCCATCTAATTGGATCCACATTCTTAGCCTTGTGGCTAGGTCTACATTTTCTAGTAATTCAGGTAAAATGTCTCGAAGTAATCTCAAAAAGTTTACCCCATTCACGTTCTCTTCAAAGAAATAAGGACCAATCAAATAGCCATTGATGATTCCACACCAGACCATAACACTCCAGCGGTGTTGATTGTCTACGGGCCTGAACCAATGAGGATTTTCATCTGACCAATAATGGCAATTATGTCTATTCAATTCTCCAGTGTTTCTGAATGTTGATTCATCTAAAAAAAAGAACGTGCCTGAAAAAGTCTTGATCTTGTTGAATCATTCGTATTGCCCATCGACAAAAACGTACTCGCAAAATCATATCATTTGGAGTTAACTGTTGTGTTAATGTTATGTGATAAGGATGATAAGGTATACCTATTTCTCTTTCTATTTGTCGAGTACTAATGTGAGGATCAAGATGAATAATCGCTAGAATGGTAATAACACGAGGATCGTTTTCGTCGTATTCATGATGACGGCGTTGACGAACAAAAGCTCCATTTCGAGCTCTCTGAGTTAAGGTTTGAATAGTAACATTACTTGGGTGTCTCCTATTGGGATAGCGTTCAGCATAAAATCTGGCAGCTGCTGCATAATTATTTCGACTTTCTCCCAAAATCATGATCATATCAACGATTTCGTTGGGACCATAATCAGCCATGATCAAAATCCAAATAATTTGTTACAGACCAGTAAACAGGGAAACAGATTTTTTTCAATAATAATTATCGATTTACAAGAAGTAAAAAACACGATTAAGCTTTTCTGCACTAATTTGCTATCTACATAACTGTTAAGAGTAGTTCACTCTCAAAAATTGACACTAATACAAAATAATGGAATGACTTAACTACATCAAGAATTTTGAAAATTGACACTAATACAAAATAATGGAATAACTTTGAAAATTTTTGAAAACTGAAAAAATTACGAAAATTTTAGAAAATATTGAAAATTTCTGGAAATATTAAAAATTTTTTCATTTTTGAACGCATGTCACTCTCTTTTTATTTATGGGGCTAAAAGTAGGGGTTTCCATTTCAAAAAATCAACTTGACCTTGAAATGCCCTTGAAGATCCTGTTTAACGACAGGGCCAAGATGACCATTCGTCAGCCGGGGAGAAAACTGAAAACTTTTGTGGGTAACATTTTCTCCTTGAATGCATTCGAGTTCAGCTAACCAGTTGTACTGTTATCGACATGACCAATGACCTTGACCATTGAATTCAAGGTCAAGGCAAGGTCATATTCAAACGTAAAATTTCCCGCTCTTTCCATTTCTGGTGCCAAAAGTAGGGGTTTCTATTTGAAAAAATCGACTTGACCTTCAAATGACCTTGAAGGTCAAGCTCAATGACATTGTCAAGGTCATCATCAGATAGCCAGGGAAAAATCCTAAAACTTTTACCCGAAACTTTTTTCGCTGGCATGCTTTGCCAACGAGATAATTGAGATTAAAGATTAAAATGACTCACCCTGTATAAGAGGCCACAGGTCATAAAACAACGCTGCAATGGTTATTATAAGAAAAAGTAGCGGACCAGATTTATTCATAATTGTAACATATAATCGAAAATGGGAAGAATCAAAATTAATTTAAAAACAATTTCCGAAAAAATGAAAAAAAAAAACAAATATTTCAATGCCATTAGCAGTACTTTTACTTTTTAGGCACGACCGCGACATGGAAGTGCCTTATAGTTTCATGTGCGAAAAATGTGTGAGAAGCGATATCTCACGCAATTTTCGACCGATCGGGCTGAAATTTTAGGAGAAGTCTCCTTTTGCAAAAGCTAAAAAACTATTTTTTTATCCCGATTCTCTACGTCGTTTTGAAATGCGGGCACAATTTGTTCGATTTTTAAGCGTTTTTTTAATAAAAATTTTCCTGTGATGCGATTATCTCTGAGAGACTTTAGTCAATCGGGCTCAAAATTTTTGTTGGAACTCGTCTCATAATAGTATGCTGACGGTCCTATTTTGGGCCTGATTCCTAACATATATACAAAATGCGGCCACCTTCAAAAATCGCTAAAAACGGTTTTTGGGCTGTAACTTTAAATCCAAGCATTCTACAAAAAAAAGTTAAATGTAAAAGTTGTAGACATTTGTAAAATACAACTTTTTTCTATTGACATCAAATCATGAAAATGCTTATAACTCGAGTTTACAGCCCAGAATCAATTTTTTACAGCTAAAAACCAATTATTTGCCATAAAACATTACGGATTTACGTTTTACATGAAAATGTTAAATATGAAAGTTGTAAACATTTTCAAAATACAACTTTTTACCGTGGCAAATATTTTTTTTAACACTTTTTGACATACACAACTCTAAAAGCGATTTTTTGATACATAAATTCAATAATAACTTCGGTGCAACATGCCCCATCCAACCCAATTATTTTCAGCAATTTTCCTATATTATTAAAAGCTGAAAGTTATATTTTGGCCTTTATCTCATACATATATACAAAATTAAACCACTTTTTAAATTAAATTATAAAAAATGCATAATTTAGGAAATACGTAATCGCCGAATACAATCCGTGTAACTTGGTATCATATAACGACGTACGGTATATTAATTAAATCTTTTAAGCTGAATCAGTACAATTCACTTTCAAAATTCAAGTGTATATACTGAACTAGAAAAATCTAAACTCAATAAATAAAATTGTTTAGATTGAAGAAAAGTTCTAAGTAGCTTACTACATCCCTCTAAACTATGCTAAATACCGAAACAATCAATTTTCTAATATTCTAATTGAAATCCTACAAACGAAATATCATCCTTTTGTTTACTTCCTCTTGAAAACCGCGATATAAAAGTGTTGTATTATTTATCTGAAATTACAATAGAATAAAATTAAAATAAGATATATTTTAAGAATATCTGGAAACAAAAATAAATAATTGATACAAATACAAATAAGTTACTAATTTTCGAGTAGTTTTGATGATATTGTTGATGACCGCCAGAAGAATAACAATCAAAACTTTGACAAAAATATTGAAAAAAAAAACAGGATAACACTGTATAAGCACCCACAGGCATTAAGAACGCGAAGCGCGAGCGTCAGCGATCGTGCCTTATGCGCAAAACGCGACCGTAAGGCCGCGCGTGGCGCGTTAGTTTTCTTTTTGAATTTCTTTATTTCGACAAACATTAAATTCTTGACATTTTTATGATCTACAAATTTTATATAAAAAATACAATAAGATCGTTCTTAACCAACGTTTACATTCTATGTAATCATTAGATCATGAAAATAACACTGTAAACATAAAAATCACACAAAAACTAAAATGAGGGATTGGCGAGCAAAGCGAGCAGGGGGAGAAGCCCCACTAGTATATATAGTATATATATATATATGTGTGTGTGTGTGTATATATATGTGTATATATATATATATATATATATATATGTGTGTGTGTGTGTGTGTGCGCGCGTGTGTGTGTGTGCAGCGCAATAATCTATCATATACCTACTTCAAACGCAGACATAATTACGTCTAGATGACGACTGGGTTTTCCCTACATCTACCTGAGTCGCCCCTTCCTTTATACTACCTGAAATTTTCCTATCCTGGCTCATCTTGTCTATGATGCAACTGTCCTTTTACGTCACGATCCCCTCTTTCACCCTCCTAAAGACAAAGCACTGTCCACTTATTTAAGCACGGGGACCGAAGAAATTCACTAGCTATGTAGCAGCTCTTAAACGGTTACCAGTGAGAGTCTCCCGCGATATTTGTACTTCTAAATCTAAGTTTTTTTTCCAATTAAGTAAAGACATTTTTCACTTATACTGTGTTCCGATTATTTTCAACTAGTTAGACTACGTTAAGTCAGAGTCTGATATCGCGCGCAATCGTCGAGATTCTACATGATCCTTCGAGCCGGATAACTAGTGCCGTGGAAAAAATCTTGAGAAGAAAGAGACGCTCAAGAATAAAGTACAAAGTGCAAATTTTGCATAAGCTACCACTCATCACGAAATTGAAAGCTACCGACACCAAAGTCGGTCTAAATCTTCAAGGCATCGCCCCTCCGCGTCTTCTGCAACACGATTAAGTGAAATTAACTGGCGGGCCATCCTCATCATACGTTGGAGATACAGCGCGATAAGAACATCAGTCATTACAACAGCGGAATACAGAAGCGGCGGGCCGTGGAACGAGAAGAACCAATCTAGGTGGACTAGGATCATCAGGTGCAGATATCGAGCGTCGTAACAAGGAGAAGGTACAAAAGGTAGGCTCGTTCAAAATACTGTTCGCTGATATAAAAACCTTCCACTAAATTTCTCTACTCTCTACAAAATGACGAACGCGACTAAAGCGATAGAATTAAGGACAAGCCGGGGCACGATTAAAGCTTATACCGTGATCGACGCCGTCGAACAGCTCATGGCCGAATTATCACCACTGCCCCAAAGAGACACACGCCGAATGCTAACGTTGCCAGAAACGACGCTACCGGTTTTCTCGGGTCGATATGAAGATTGGCTGCCTTTCCATGACTCTTTTAGGTCCATGGTCCATGACTAAAGCGACTAATATCCAGAAACTGCATTATCTCAAAAGCGCAGTAACGGATGAGGCCAAGTATAAAATCAAGCATATTAGCATCACGAACGAGAATTGCAAGCGAGCGTGGGATTTGTTGCAAAAGGGATACGCCGACGAACGATTGATCATCGTGAAGCATCTCAGCCTTCTGCGCAAGTTGCCCGTGCAAACACACGAGTCCGCCGAGGGTCTCCGTAGGCTCGCTGACGACATGCAGCAACACGTAGAGTCTCTAGCTAAATTAAAAATAACCGTTTCACCGGAGATTTTAGTGCAGAATATAGAAGAAAAACTGCACAGGAATACTCTAGAGAAATAGAAAAAAAAGATGATACCAAACGTTTATCCTAAGCTAGACGACATGTTAGATTTTCTTGCCACGACGACCGCGCATCTCTCGAAACGAGATGAGGATAACGATGAATCTAGTGAAAACGCCGCGAGTACAAGTAAAAAATGTGATAAAAGCCACGCGAAAAAGAGCAAAGGTAACGGCAAAAAACAAGCCTTCCTTTCGAGCACATCAAAAGCGCGTAAATGTCCGGTATGCTCAGATACGTAGCATCCGGTCTGAAAGTGCAAGAAATTTCTCGCGCTCGGATTTTCGAAACGCATCGATGCCGCTAAAAATGCAGCTCTCAGCGTAACTTGCCTCCGGAATCATGATGGCAAGGATTGCAAGTTTGAAATATGCTTTGTGTGCGACAGCTCGCAAAATGTCTTGCTCCACGAGCATCAATCGGAAGCAGTCGAAAAATGACTTGCGAGCCCTACAGCAACACAGCTAACATGCATCTCTTCCTCGGCACAAAACGCTCTAAATCAATTCATGACTAGCGCAATTGTAAATGTTCTTAATAAAGATATCAAATTAGTCAAATGTAGAAGTCTTTTAGTCAGATGCTCTACTGTAAATTTCATAACGGAAGACTTCGCTACCAGGCTTAAATTGCCAAAAAAAATGCTGTGTTCCTGTAGGAGCCGTAAACCAATTAGAAACGACGACAAAGCACGCCGTTACGGTCACAATAAAATCTACAAAAAATCGTTTCAAAAAACGCTTGAATTCCTTACCATACCGTGCATTTCGGAAGGAGCATCTAGCGAAACGGTTTACAGAAAAGAAATTGATCTCCCGAAAAATATTAAACTCGCTGATCCAGAATTTCACAAGGCAGCTCTGACCGACATGCTGCTGGCCCACTTTATCAGTATTTTCGATCAGGCAAATGAATCTGCATAACGAGCACACGGACTTCTTATATCTTCAAAAAACGACGTTAGGCTAAATAATAGGCGGCTTCGTTAATATGGAAAAAATAGATGAGTCCAAGTGCCATCTGACCAAAGTAAATTACGAACTAGAGAAATTCTAGCGAGAAGACGAAGGTCCCGCAAAAATGCATCTCTCTGTAGAAGAGATCAATTGCGAAAACCACTTCGTAAAACACACGACATGCACCTCTTAAGGTCGATATATAGTCGCGCTCCCATTCAAAAAAGATAATATATGAATATTATCGTACAAATGTTACATGTGAGAGTCGATGGTTTTGTTTTTCGTGAGGTGTTAAGTTCACGATTGTTGCGAAAATATCGGAGCGATGAAATGAGTACAATAGATTATCGGTAAATGCGTTTGTTTATTAATCGTAATTCACAATCTATGATTTAGTTTTTTTAGATAAATATCAGCAACATATAAAGCCTCTCATATCTTTTTTGTGCAAATAATATAATAGTGCGTATTAATCTAATCACGCGCCGCGAGCTTACGTCACTGACGTAACTGATTGAGGCGGAGCCCACAAACTGAAAATTTAAGAATTTTTTGCAGTTGTAATATATAAAAAATAACTTAATGAGAAACTTCAATTAATGCAATTTTTTTTCATTAATCGAACTACATTTTTTACATCGTTTGATCACATAAAATCAATTATGATTCAAAAATTGTCAATGTCGAGTCAATTAACTGTGTTTTGTTTGTAATTAAAGCTGTTTATAAATCATACATGTTATGAGGACCCTATGGTATTTGAAATATTGAGGTTCAAATTTTTTCATGCAAATTATATGATTTGATATTGGACGGTGCTCCTTATGTAAAATAATTAAGATTGAAAGTATTTTAAAAATCATTAATATACTGTGTATTTAAACAATATTTTATGTATTTAAACTATAAATTTTGTTGGAGAAAGCTACGTGCCAAAAAATTGGCAGCGGCTTTTTTTTACCCAATGCCTGGATTTAACTTAATCAAACAAAAAATTTTAAAATGTATTTTTATTGATTGAACTTATTTTAAAGTACAATGTACATAAGTAGACATATTTAGACATCAAATTTATGTAACTATATACATAATTTTAGATACTACACGAGCAAAACGAGATAATGAAATTGATGGACAGGATTACTATTTCATGTCTTCTAGAGTAGAAATGGAAAAAGACATTCAAAATCATCTGTTTATTGAAGCTGGGCAATATAACGAAAACTTATATGGTACATCAATAACTGCTGTAAAAGAAGTTGCTTCACAAGTAAGTTAATGATGATCTTTTATTTTTTTTTAAATATTCAACTATAGTACGTATACAAGTACTTTTTGAAAAAGATGAATTGTATTTTCGGGTATAAGTATAGTTTCCCTGCTAATTTTGGGTCATATAGTTTTAGTAGCACTAAACACATGTTACTTACTGCTTGACAACCCTTTAAAAACAATGAACAAAAAAAATTTGGAGCTAAGTTAAAGGCCATTTAAATCAGGAACATATACCATACACCACTATTATTCTGATTATCGTGATCTTTAAACATGTACGCGAAAAGTTTATTCATAAAAAAAACATAAATAATTATTCTTATTCACATCTTATAGAGTGTTTCGTCGTTCGACGTATATTCCCATCAAAAAACATTTACAATTAAAATATCTGAAAATGATCAAAATTGACCAAAACAGCTGAATCTTGTATTCATTGCAGCCAAAATGTGTTACAGTGTGTCAGTGTCGGTCATGAGTCAAGTTGCAAAGTGTAAACTAAACATTTTTGTTAAACTTATTCAATGCACCTTGCGAAACTAAAATCGAATATGTGCAACAACAGTTCGTAGTCAGTCACGGACTCTACGCGTCAGTTCGACAATTCACGTTAAATTATATTCCGGTAAATTATATTAAGGTTTTAGTAAATAACTCTGAATACGTTAAGTATCAGTTGGAATACGAGATGGCCAGTTCATTTAGCTTTGCTTTTACAAGAATAAATACTAAACTAAAACTGTATAAACATTTGGCGACGTTTCGTCCCGGGTGGGGACCTTTTCAAGCATTTATTAAGTAAAACAGAAAAATAAAACATATACATGTATAAAAATATTTTTTAGAATATGTATAGAACATCATAAACTTTGTTGTTACAAAATAATTAAACAATGGTCATACCATACTAATAAAAACAAATAAATAAATAGTATCACGGAGAGATGATAACGTCTACATAGTCGTCTCTATTATTCGTACATTTGCAAAGTATTTATTCTTGTAAAATCTAAGCTAAATGAACTGGCCGTCTCTTATTTCAACTGATACTCAACGTATTCAGTGTTATTTACTAAAACCTTGATTTCGAACAAACAAACGTGTAACGAACAAACATATTCACAGCCTTTGTCACTACAAATATCATTACGTTCTTGACTATTTAATAAAGAGTAGTCAGGACGTAACAAGAGATTATGAAGATGAGTAAAAGTTTGAACCAAAACAAATTCATACTAGCAAAACGTATTAAATAAAGATTTACAACAATAAGAAAAGTAATCTTAATATATTCTGTATGTACAGTCGCAGATAAAACGGAAACATTTCTTTTTTGGTGATTCAGAAAAAAATAGCGTGAGCGCGTATAAAATTGGGGGAGATAATTAAAGGTTAAATCATGCTTTACAAAGTTACCGTAGCCTTTTTTCCCTAAGTCGTGAGGTTTTTTTACGGCCCTAGATTTAAAAAAATTATGCATAAAAAAAGTTAGGTAAGGTGCTCTAAGCCCTTCCATTCGATAGGCCGTGGCAAATAATGCTTAAAACCACGATTATACGATTACCCTCGTGTTTATTCAATTTCAAATCAATTTTGAAAATTGAGTTCTGAAGAGGCAATATTTCGCGGGGCAACCGAAGATGGACGCACGGAACCCCCGACGCATGGACCACGAAAAACCCTCGGAGCATCTTTCTGTCATCGAAAAGCACTCAAAGCATCTTTCGATGGTCGAAAAGTACTCGGTGCATCTTTCGATCGCTGAAAAGCATTCGGAGCATATTTCGATCGTCGAAAAACCCTCCGAGAATCTTTCGATGGTCGAAAAACCCTCGGAGCATATTTCAATCGTCGAGAAATAATCGCGAGTACTTTTTGACTGTCGAAAATTACTCGGAGCAAATTTTGATGGTCGAGAAACACTCGTGAATACTTTTCAATCGACAAAGAAGATCGCATAACCTCCACGTAGCAGACGACGCACTAACCTCGAGTCACAACAGTACGGAAGAGCGTCGCATGCCGCCATCTTCGGTTGCCCGGCGAAATATTCCCTCTTCAGTAATCAATTTTCAAAATTGATTCAAAATTAAATAAACACAAGGGTAATCGTATAATCGCGGTTTTAAGCATTATTTGCCACGGCCTATCGAATGGAAGGGATTAGAGCACCTTACCTAACGTTTTTTTATGCGTTATATTATTAAACCCAGGGCCGTAAAAAAACCTTACGACTCGGGGAAAAAAGGATACAGTAACTTTGTAGAGCGTAATTTTACCTTTAATTATCCCCCCCCCCCCCAGTTTTATTTGCGCACACGCTATTTTTTTCTGAATCACCAAAAAAAGAAATGTGTTCGCTTTATCTGCGATATACTACGCAAAGAATCTACTTGGTTACCCGTGATTAGCTCAATCCAACCTTTAAACGTAAACGCTTATAACACCTTGTCCGCTACCATGCTTCTGCACGAGATTTGAAATCATTTGTTCCAGACACTGTACATTAATGTGAATATAAAGTTATTGAATTCAAAATATTTCATTGCGGTCTTTTTATCATGAATTAATAATTAGACTACTTTATGAGGGTTCAAGATATATTTAAGTTTTTTTATTTTAATTTCCGCTTTAACACGACTCTAGACATTAATAAGGTACTAGCAAAAAATGCTCGCTTCGCTCGCGATTTACAAATTAATTGTGATGATATTAACGAGAATGTCCTCCTCAAACATACTGTTTTTCTATCACATAAGACTTTTTGAATAAAGTTTTCAAATGAAAAACTGAGTTTGTAGCACCGTAGTGTTAAGTTTAATAAATTGTTCTACCATAAGAAAATTTCGATCAGACTCTTTGTTTTTCTAAAATATTGGGAATACGACCAGCTGTTTATGCATACTTCGTCGTACTCATGCGATTGCAGCGCCAACCTTAAAACTAAAGGGCGCGACAGCGCCCCGCTGGCAAGAAAAAGTACGAAGTACGATTTGTCAACCCTATATACTTTGAAATTGGGTTTTCTTAACCTTAAAAAAAAATCTTGAGAGCATTTAAATCATTACTATTGCGCGTATGCGCAATCTGTTGGTATCTACTTGAATATATTAACCTAATCTTTCATGATTAAAAAGATTCATCCAAAAATATTAAGTTATTAACTTAAAATTGCAAGTTGAAAATTTGCTCGGTATATTTCTTTTCGTTGCAGAGTTTCCATCCTCTTCCGGTCACGTGACTTCCGGTGAGTATTATATTAGGTATTATACACCAGTGGTTAAAGTGGTTCATCTACTTTACCGACATCGTCTGCTACTCGGCGATACACGCGATTATATGCATATAATAATGCTATACGACTATATGCGCGATGCGATCAATGTCTAAAGCAATAGTAGCTTATTGTCTATCGAATAGATCAAGATTTCACGAAGTGCAATAGCAAGAAGGATATGCTTTGTAAAAGATGTGGAATCTCACAACAAAACTGTTTTCAAAAGTGAAAACCTTGGCAAGGAAAAGACTAATAAACTTAGTGAAATCGCTAAATATTAAAATATCAAGTAATGTCTTTTGCTATATGCATTAAGATATCATTTTTTGGGAAATCTAATTTTAACTTAATTTTATATCTTAATGCGTATAGCAAAAATCATTTACTTGACATTTTAATATTTAGCGATTTTACTAAGTTTATTAGTCTTTTTCTTGCCAAGGTTTTCACTTTTGAAAAAAGTATTTTTGGAAGATCTAATTTTACATAAAACTTTTTAAATAAAGCTTGCAAATAAAAAAAAAGAGTCTGTAGCTCCGTAGTGTTGAGAGAGAGAGAGAGAGAGAGAGATTTGAATTTTCATGTTTTCCCGCTTTTGAATTAGGGGGATAGAAAATTTTGACTTGGAAATGTGTTTATTTATGACGCTCGCGTAACGTAGGCCCAGATGTTTGTAGCTTTTTCAAACATGTGTACTTATTGAGGTGAGTAAGCGTGCCGAGAACATGAGTGCTGAACATTTGTTGCACGACAGGGGCGCTGCTTTGACGTGATTTTATTGTGTTAATAACAGGAAATAAGGGATGGTTTAAGTCGACGGAGGAGTGTTTCTCTTATGGGAAAATATATGTAGAATATAATATAGGTTTATGTGTTTTTAAATAAAATAAGAATGTAATTTGAGAGTAAAAAAATGTTTATTGCAGCAGGCGACTTTTTTTATGCCTGTTTGTTATTTGAAAAATTTACAGCTTAATTTTCGTAAACTTTTACTAGTAATTTGTGGAAAATGTGGACGTGATCCGCGGGTGAGTATCGTGAAAGAGTGCTTGGGATCTTGAGATATTTTCTCTTAAAAATAGAGGAGTGAAAGCTCGAAGGCGGAGAGTAGGACCCGTCCTGAGTAATATAAAAGCTCTAGAGACGTTTGCGCTGCCATCCAGTCTACTCTGCAGTCTCATGCAGGACTCTCCGTGTTTAAAAGTCAAGAAAAGTGTAGGAAAATAGTCGCAATAGCTTGTTGTGAATTTGAAAATTTGTACGAGGAAATCACTAGTCTCGACGACGACATGAACAAGTTTGACGTCAGCACACCGCAAAAAAGAAAGCCATCTTTACAGCAAGAGATGGGTGACGCTTCCACCCCAAGTATACCACGGTCAAGTCTACAATATGAACACTATATTGTGGAGGAGGTACATAGAAGTATGAAGT
This sequence comes from Nasonia vitripennis, assembly GCF_009193385.2. NCBI lineage: Eukaryota > Metazoa > Arthropoda > Insecta > Hymenoptera > Pteromalidae > Nasonia > Nasonia vitripennis. The sequence continues at coordinate 2,501,884 of NW_022279638.1, forward strand.
AAAAGTTAATTATATGATATAATATTTCGTTGTCATACAGATTTTACAATTTTCTATTAATTTTTTTTATTACACTTTATACTTTTTATATTTATTGCAGACGCTAGCCCGCAAAGGAAAAGACGTCTGAATGAAGAAGCTGGAGCGCTTGATTTAACAAGCGATCAGCATGAGACAGAGCAACAGCAGCAGCAGAAAAGAAGACGTGTGGAGGTGGAAAGTGTGGCAGAAGCTGTGGCGAACATTTCAGCAGCAGCACTGGCCGCAGCATCGGACCAGAATTGTGCTGTGCGTGACGATTATGCTATTGTGCCTGTAATGTGTTTTGAAGTAAGAGTAAATATGCTGGCAACGTCGAGCGAGCAGCGGTTCCAGATTCCTCTGCAAGTAGCCACTCCGACCGTAAATCAAGAGCCAGACGCAGCGGTCCAAGTAGGAAGCATCCAGCACAACGGGGGTGCGACGCATGCAGTCGAGAGCAATAATAATGCTAACTCAAAAGCGTATTACATTATAAATGATCGGTTGAGCCTAGAGTTGCTAGTGAATAAACACATTATACAATTTAAAATAGTCGATAAACCAGTGAATATAGATGAAGACGCGTGGACCGATCGGGCGTTTCAGGAAATTATAGAAAAATTAAAAGAAGGCCGTAAAGAATGCGATTTCATTGGTATAACTATTAAGTGAGAACGGCTTTTCAGATGGGTCGATGTGGGTTAAAGCCACAACTATACGCGATTTGTGACACGAGCCTGTGCGAGACCTGTTTTAGTCGATACAACAGAGTAAAGAATTGTAGGCATAGACGCCTCTTTTATATTAACAGCTGGATATATCGCTATACCGGATCCAAACGAATGGATGACGGACTTCACGGAAAAGGGGATTACGTGCGATGTCAAAAATATGCTCGACGAACGTAGCATTTTAAGTATTAAAAATGACAACTTATGTTTGCCGCGCGAGTTTATCTTGCTTGCGGCGAGTTTTATGTAAATAAAAACGCGAATTGCGAGTGGACCAGAGAGTGGTTTAGTATGCGTCGCAGACCGTGTGCGAAATAGCGATGGAAGCTTTAAAGATATTAGTAAAGTGAAGGGATTTAGGCAAAACTACAACAATGGAGAAAAAATAAATTTCGGCAGCATAGTTGAATTGCTTGAAAAGTATTACAATATAAATGATGAAGACGATACTAAGGATTTAAGTGGTAATACCATAACCGTAATGAATAATGTATTGCGCCGAACAGCTATACACGAAGTAATATCTGTTAAGAGAACACAACACCTTTGCAAACTACTAAAACAAAATTTCTCTCTCTTTCTCTCTCGCGAAACGCGTGCAGCGCAAACAGGGGAATAGACGCTGTAGCCAGGTTAGATAGTGATGTACATTGAATCAGTGCGACTAGAAGCACATAACCTCGGTAAGCGTCTCTTAAGCATCTCTTAAGGCTGATCCTTGTCGTCAAATTGACGACTTTTGCGACACGTTAGCCTCCTGTCCACCAGCTCGAAGCTTGGCAGGGCTTACTCAGATAAATTACGCGCGAGCAGGAGGCAGACATGTCGCAATGGCGCCCAACTTAGTGGTTAAATTATCGAAAAACTAACTAAATACAAAAAGTGATAACTAATCCGTCGAAAAGACGTTTGATTAATTGTTTTTTCTTATTTCTAAATCTAAGAATTCACATCATTCCGATAACTCTAGTAAAATAATCCTAAGAGATTTGGAAGCGGGGATCAAAAAAATCCGATGCAAAAATCGAAAATTTACGTGCATATGAATAATCGATAGTGTATGAAATAGATAGGAAAAATAATTCCTCCTTGGAATACACGAGGCTAGAATTTCCTCGAACAGGCATAAGCCGAGTCGGACTCGTGAATTCCAAGAAACATAAACACACTGCGTAGCGTCGCAGAGAGGCTCAAGCCGATCTTTGAACGTAAACAAGCGAGCGCTCGAATCTCGACATAACAACGTCGAATTTGAAACACTCGATACATACAAGCCGAAATATTATTTGAAAATTCACGTCGATCGAAGCGAAATAACCTAATACTTATGCACGCACGACTGTTGTATGAGTGTGTAAAAATTATCTAGTGCGGAGGACAATTATCTGTTCTATTTCCAGACACGCGCATGAAAATTTATTTCCTTCTTCTTCAATGCTAGCGATGCTTAAGAAACTACCAGAACAATGGACGGATCAAAAGAAAATAAATCGTATCTATAGTAATATGCGCGGAGAATTTTTTACGTTGTTACGTCCTATTAAAAACGAAACCCTCGATAATTTTTTGAGTCAAGCGAGAACAATAGGTCAAGCCTACGAAACTGGAAAACGCGTAAATGAAAAATCAGCTAAAGCCACATCGCCAAAATCGAATGTAGATAAAACGTGTCACAATGGCGTCGCGGCCAACACACAGAAAAAGCCTGAAACTAATATAAACACAGTGGAAGTACCGACGATGGACAAAGTAACTAAATTTTTAAGCAAAGAATTAACGAAATTTCGAGAATCGATTAAAGCGACGGTAACGAATCAGATAAATCCAAAATCGTCTCAAAATTCGAACGGGCCTAACAACAATTCGAATCAACAAAGCAATGGCCATAATAGTAATCTAAACAATTCGCAGAACACCGGTAATGATTATTTGCGTGGCAATAAACGGTACAATAACCGGTATAAAGGACGAAATAGTAACAACTGCGGATACTACAACAACAACAATAACGACGTAAATAGAAATGACCCCGACAACGACAGTAACTGGCGAGATCACCAGAATGACAATAACTCGCAAAATAATAGAGGGGGTTCCAACAATCAAGGTGGATATCAAAATATCTGCAATAGAGGAGGTTTTAATAATAACAAAGGAAAGGGTGGCTACAGCGGAAATAACGCGAACCCAATTCAAATCAGAACCGCGGTCCACCTATGAACGCGATAGAAACCGAAGAGATGGGAAAAGAGAAGTGGGCAGCGTAAGTAAGACCACTACGCTAGCCAAAAAGTCTAAGTTCTCAAAAATACGAAAGGGAAAATTAAAAAACGGCGATACCAGGCAGCCCAGCATTAACTCACAGGAGCCACTGTCAGTACTGGACGTGGGGAAACCAGTAGAACATCCGCGATATTAACTAAAAATAAGAGTCGGCAATACGGAATTCAAAGCCTTAGTCGACTTACAATTAGGGGCAGCACGTACGATAATAGGTAATCATGGAAAAGAAATAGCGCGAAGGTTAGGCGCGAAAATTAAACCGACAATTTTTAGAAATGCCGTAATGGCGAACGGCTCTCCTGAGCCGATCGACGGAGAAATGACCGTACCGTTGGAAATAGCAGGAGTGAGCAAAAGAGTGCAAATTCTCGTTATTCCCGGAATATCGACCGATTTCATTCTGGGTATAGACTTAGTACGCTTATTCGGTATTAAAATATATGCAATCCGCGATACATTCAAACTCCCAGACCAAAAAGACAAGAAAGAAATTGCTTTTGAAGTGTGGTCAATCGACACATGCGACTGTCCGATAAATGTTGCTAGTTGCGGATTATCCTAAATATCGGCTAGCGAGCAACAGCAGATCAACAATCTGATAGACGAGTAACTGCCGCGCGACAGACAAAAGAATAAAATTCTAAAAGCAACTGACCTTGTTGAACACGAAATACAATTATTACCTAACGCGAAACCAGTTAAGCAGAGATATCACCCAGTTTCGGATAAAATGCAAAAAATAATGTCAGATCAGTTAGATAAGTTAATAGAAGCAGGAATAGTCGAAATGTCGCACAGCGCATGGAATAGCCCAAAAGTCATGGTGAAAAAAGCAACGGTTCATTTAGAATATGCGTAAATATACAGGTCGCGAACAGTTTGTCAAAAAAGACGCATATCCATTACCATGTATGGATGTCATTTGAAATAAATTAAAACGCGCAAATTACATAACTACGATCGACTTAAGCAATGCGTATTACCAAATACGACTGACGAAAGCGTCGAAAGAAATTACAGCGTTTACAATCCAGGCCGCGGATTATGGCAATATACGCGTTTACCCATGGGGCTGAGCGGGAGCGGAGCGACATTCCAGAGACTGCTAAAAGAGTTAATCTGTGACCTCGAACCATACGCGTATAATTATCTAGATGATATTGTACTCGCAACAGAAACGCAAATTCGGTTGTAAGAAGTAAAATTCCTAGGTTTTCTAGTCAATAAGAAAAGGCTTATGATAGACCCCGACAAAACCAAAGCAGTTAGAAATTAGACGAGTCCAAGAACTCTGCGACAGCTGCACAGGTTCCTCGGAATGGCCTCGTGGTACAGAAAATTTATTAAAGATTTCGCATCAATAGCAGATCCGCTTACAAAACTGACACGAAAAGACGTCACATTCGCGTGAAAAGAGGAGCACGAAAAGACGTTTCAAATAATAAAGAAAGCTCTTAGCAAGGCACCTCTTTTACACAGACCGGATTCTGACGCAGAATTTATTTGGCATTGTGACGCATCGAACACGGTTTTGGGAAGCATTATTACACAAATAATTAATGACGAAGAAAAAGTAATCGCATACGCAAGTAGAGCATTACGCAAAAATGAATTAAATTATAGCACGACCAAACGTGAGTGGTTAGCGATAAAATTTGCGATAGAATAATTCCGACCGTATATAGAAGGAAGTAGTTTTACCGTGATAACCGATCGTAGCGCACTACAGTGGCTTTTGAAGAAAAATGACCCTGTAGGAAGATTAGGCCGAAGAGCTCATGAGTTACAATTTCAAAATCGTACACCGACAAGGCAAATATAACGTAGTGTCAGACGCACTATCGCGTATGTTCGAAGACAAGGAGACAGTAGAAATAAATGCAATCGCGATCAACGAGACAACGACCGACAAATGGTATAAACGATTTTATCAAATACTAAAATTCCCGCGCAGATATAGAGACTGGAAAATAGTCGACAGAAAAATTTACAAGTAGAAACCGAACAAAGATATCGACGACATATTGACAGATCTAGACGCGTGGAAACTCGTTGTCCCATTTCTCAAGGAGTCACACTCCGAACCGTCAGCAGGCCACTCCGGCAAAGATAAAACATATTCACGATTAGCACAATTTTATTACTGGCAAACAAAGATACAGTCTGTTTCGTTAGAAATTGCACGGTTTGTCAACAAACAAAAACCATACAGCAGCCACAGGTAGGACTAATGGGCTCACGCGACGTCGATCGACCGTGGAAAATTATCGCAGCAGACTTAATGGGAGATTTCTCTAAAAGCAAAGCAGGTTTCGAATACCTCATAGTATTCGAAGACTTATTTTCTTGATTTATAATTTGCGTGCCAATCCGAAAGAAAACCGAAGCAAGCGTCAAAAACGCACTGGAAAATATCGTATGCGAACAATTTGTAACGCCAGAAATATTCGTATCAGATAACGGTCGCGAGTTCATTAACGAAACAATGCAATACTTTTTAGAAGTAAGTTCTATCTTTTACGAGAAAACACCGGCGTATCATCCACAAAGCAATCCGGTAGAACGAGTAAACCGCGATCTAAAAACACGCATTTCAGCATACATAACAAATAATCATAAAAAATGGGACAAATTTATCCCGCAGTTTCAATTTGCTCATAATACTAACGAACACAGTACGATGGGAATGACACCCGCATTCTTAGTCTTCGGCCGAGAATTACAACTACTAAAATTATGGCAACGGCTAGCAGAAGCGCAATCCGAACCAAATCCCGGAAAATCGAGCCCGATAATTCGCGACGACATCGAAATCAACGACAATTATAGAAAAATCCCACTGTGACAGAGTGTACCGTGAACTACACACCAATAAACAAGAGTTCCTTGCAGAACAAAAACACAAACGAAGCCTTGAAAATGAAAACTGGATAAGCGAAGCCAAGAGGCGAAAAGCCGAGAAGAAGCCTAAAGCCAACTAGAACAAAGGCAAGAGCAGTGCGGCGTGCATACGTAGACGCCGCAGCCCGTCAATGGCTCAAAGAACACCAGCGTAAATTCAATGAAGACGAAGCTTGATTCCTAGCCAGAGCCAAGGCATACGAACAAGAGTACAGAGAACAGCTAATCCGACAGGTAAAGGTGCAAGAAGAAGCCAAAAGACTGGCTGCAATACTCGCCGCCCTCGAAGACTTGAAGCCTGACATCGAACGACAAGTTCAAGAAGAAAGAAAGATAGAAAGAAAGCGTGAAAAAGAGAAGGAAAGACAGCTGATCGAGAAAGAATTGCAAGCTGAACGCGAGTTCAACGAAAAAATGGGGCACAAGGAAATCAAGCCAACCCGAAAGCCAAGAACCCACCTCCACCGGAAAAGCACGCAAGCCAGTCAGGCCACGCCAATCGAAGACAAAGATTTGAAGTAGAAATGCACCGATCGACTCGCCAACCCGAATCCTTCGACTACCCAGAGTATCAAATCAGCTGGGACGTATATCTTAGCCAGCATCAGTGGCGTTAAACCCACAGGAGTACGCCCAAAGACAACAGCCCGTCAGTCAAACCATTCTCCTGACCTAATGGCGTATTACTTCAGCAACAAAAAAGAATGCGTGAAAACCATGTACGCCAACAAGATGCTGAAGAACGGAGACTGGCTACCGCGATCATACGCGCAGTTCCCCCGCCGCAACGAAATAAGAGGCCACGACATGTCACGCATGTCAGAAGAAGAGAAGCTGAAAGCCTGGGTCGACTTCAAGGATAAGTACCCACATAAATCTGAAGGAGAAGGTGACCAGTAACAGAAGAAAGAAGACAAGAATAGTGTAGTAGGGCACGTGAGGGCGAGAACAAGCATGGCGCAACCAAGAGTAGTGCTAGTTAAGTGTTCATACCTCCCGATACGATGAAACGTGCCAAAGCGTGCGCAGTATGAGTATGGATGGATAAGTACGGATGAATGAGTGCGAAAAGATTGTTAAATGCGAAACACAAATATACAGTGCAAAATACTGCACGCTGTTAACAAAAAACCGATCGATTTTATTTTTTTTTTCATTATATTACGCATTGACGCGAAATAATTTCTTTTTTTTTCTTTCCACATTGTATAAAATCGCACAAAACGCATAAACACGCCAGCGAGCGCTTAAACAAAATGTGAACAAAAATTGTAAGGTTACAGTAATCAAACCAAAAAATAATAAATAAAAGCACATCCACACTTATATACACATTCGTCAGTAGACACATAAACTCCCCATCCCGATCGAATAGCAAACTAAGCGAAACGTTAAAAGAGAGAATAACAGGTAACCTAGAGTAATTCCAACTAATCCCATCAATGCATTTAATTTTATTTTATTTTTCTCTAGCACTAAATCAGGTACTTTAGGCGACACACGCGAAAATGCTTCGCGTTCTCAACCACGTTGAGAAATTAAGCGTGGGGGAGCGTTGTAACAGTGCACACGCACACACCGAAAGCAGCGTGCGCACAGCACATACAAGCGCGTAAGCGACGCTTACGCACACACATACACTACACGGCACGCGCCTACGAGACGCATGCCAAGGCGACAGGAGTCGCCCGCGAAGCATAAACATAGGGTAAGCGAGGCAGGTGCGAGAGAGAGAGAGAGAGACGGAGAGAGAGAAAGTATAGCGCGACACAAGAGCCAGCGCTATACCGGAAACGGCGCCTAGCCGCCAAGAAACAGACATCAGCTCATCTCAAATGGTTAAAAGACAGGAGCCGAAATACCAGGCAGCAAAACCGAGCCTGGTCACTCTTCTGATAGCTGCAATAGCAGCAAAAAGTGCCCGGCGCTCTCGACGAGGCGAGTAGCGGATGAAGCGGGACTTCAACACGGCGATGCTGATCGATCAGGGCGAGCATCAGCCCGATTGAAGAAGAAGGCGCGACCACAGGCAGGATCTTCTGGGCACGTGAGGGCAGCGTGAGAAGAAGCAGGGCGCAACCAGCTCGACGGACTCCCAGAACAGCATACGGCCGACTTCGACGATGCAGCAGAGACCGACAGCGCATCGATCATCCTGTAAGTCTCGGCGCGTAGCGCACCTGTTACTCTCTCTCCTTCTCTTGCGAAAGGCGCACAGCGCAAACAGCGCGATAGACGCTGTAGCCAGGTTAGATAGTAATATACATCGAATCAGTGTAACTAGAAGCACATAACCTTGGTAAACGTCTCGTGTACACAACGTACATGCGAATGTAAAATACCCGGACCGAGCGACGGCCGGAGGAAAGTTCCATTTGTTAATTCAGGTGAATAAAAGCGATACCGGGCGAAACTAGCCTGAAGGATTGTACATAAATATATTTATTTATTTATTTATTTAGAATTCCAGAAAATACATAATTTACATACTAAGTCTGTAAATAAATAAATATCAAGTGAGAATCTTTATTTTGCATGCGAATCGTGCTTCCAACTCCCATTTTAGTCAGCCAAGCAGAAAGGATCCCGCCACTTTCCGCGGTCCGCTAAAGCAAAGACGCTGAGTTAGCCGAGGCTGATCCTTGTCGTCAAATTGACGACTTTTCTGACACGTTAGCCTCCTGTGCGCCAGCCTGAAACTTGGCAGGGCTCACTCAAATAAATTACGCGCGAGCAGGAGGGAAACATGTCACAAAACATATTTGATAAAGTACTGAGATGTGATTTACACGATGTCATCACAGCTGATATCTAAGTACATAAATAAAGCTTATGGTTTTCAAAAGCATTTTAGAACTCATTTAAGTAGTATTAGTAGTGTTTTTGGGGTTGTAGCTTATAGCTTATAACCCTAAAAAGAAAAAAAGTGAAGTGTTAGCGTAAAAGCAGAGCAGTAAAGTTATTTAAAAAAGTGTGAAGTGTAGTGATTTTAAAAATATGTGTGATAATCGAGATGCCAAGGGAAGGTTTGCGAATACCCATCCTGACAAGAAGTACTCTTGTGGAAGAGGCAAGAAGAGGCCAAGAAGTTTTATAGAAGCGACATGCAAGGATAAACCTGCCAACAAGACAAGACCTTCAAGTTCAGCAAGAATGATACAAACTCCAGCAGCGGAAGGAACCTCCGAGGTCAGGAATAGGTTGATTGATATCAACATTCTATTTTCTGCTTTCGAGGAACTTTTAATTTGCAAAAAATGCCATGGCCAAGTTAAACTTGGCGAATCTGAAGCTCAAGGATTAGGATTCAAGATTGAAGAAGTGTGCATTGAGTGTGATCAGCTGGCAGCTATCAACTCATGCAGAAAAGTTGGTGTCAAGAACCATGCTTGGTAGAACAACAGAAGAGCAGTGGTTACTTTTCGTGCTCTTGGACTTGGACACGCTGGTCTATCAACATTTTTTATGTTGATGGACTGCTTGAAACCCATTACTCAGTCTGCATATGATACAATCAACGAACAATTTAGTAAAGTGTGCGAGAAAGTTGCCAAGGACTCTATGAAGACTGCAGTGATAGAAGAAAAAGCCGCTACAGAGACTGGAGCACCTGGATTGAACATTTCTGAATATGGTTCCTGGAGAAAAAAGGGCTTCTCGTCATTGCAAGCATCGTGGGACACTACACAGGCAAGGTTTTGGATGTTGCTATAAAAAATAGCTTCTGCAAGGCATACTCAGCGTGGGAGAACCGTTTACAGACTGCAGAACTTAAAGAGTAATACGAGAAACATGAACCAGACTGCACTGCTTACTACGAAGGTAGTGCAGGTAAGATGAAAGTGGATGGCATCTGTGCAATTTTTTAACGTTTAGAAGAGGAGTATGGTGTCAAGTACTACCCTCCATTGGAGATGGAGACTGCAAAGTGTACAAGACTGTAAGTTAAAGTGAACCTTATGGCGAAGAATTTGTTATGGAGAATAAGGACTGTATCCAACGTGTGCAGAAGAGGATGGGTACTCGCCTCCGAAACCTAGTCAAATCTTTCTCCGAAGAAACCTTTTAGACAACAAGCCTATTAGCGGAAGAGAAAGGCTCACACAAAAGTGATTGACAAGTTTTCGACTTTCTATGGCAAAGCTATTAAAAGTCATCCAGATTCCATTGACAATATGTATAATGCAATCTGCTGGTGCAAGTGGTAAGCAGCCAGAGCCGCTAAAAACCTCAGAAGCTTCAGCCACAAGAACAGCCTTCGGACTGTGGTTATGGATGCAGTAAGGCCAATTTATGAAAATTTGTCGAAGCCAGAATTACTAGAAAGATGTTTTGGAGGTTTCACACAAAACTCTAATGAGAGTTTTAATAATTGTGTGTGGAGATTAGTCCCCAAGACATCATTCAGTGGTTTGACAGTCTTCAAAATTGGTGTGAATGCAGCAGTAACCATGTTTAATGATGGTCGTTCTGGTTTGCTCAGGATTCTGGAGAAATTTGAGGTGGCACCTGGACACGCTGCTGCAGAGTGGACAAACTCTGTGTTGTGTCTTCTCAATGAAGAGAAAACTTGTTCTGCAGTGCTAAAAAAGAGACGCTTTGTTGATCCGACAATATCACATCCCTATGGTTATAAAAAAAGTGAATTGTTTTAATAATTCTTAGCTAGTTGTCGGTATTTCGCGTTTTGCGGTGCTGAGAACGCGTGTAGATACAGTGCAAACAACGGTTCTATTCCGAACTGCAAGCACTATTCGGAGTATAAGAAGAGTTTAACGGGTCTCGCATGGCACATCCTTCTACATAGTTTAGTACAGACTAAATATATGTTGCGCCACTGATACTATAATGAGCTAATGTCAGGTTTATTTAAGAAATATGTATGTATTGATTGTTTTTAAAATGATGTCGCTCTTCTTGCTCTAAATCTAAAGTGAGACTAATTAGGGAAAACTTGTTGTATAGAGACGCGCACGTATTGGACTTGGTGTATATGATAGAAAAAAATGTGATAAGTTCTATAGAGTTTAGTTGTTCGAATATTCGGGGAAATTATAAAGCGGCAAAAGTAGATGTAAGATTTAAATGGAAAGCGCACAGGCATGTTATATAAATGCATACAAATAATTTTTGATAAATAAATGTATTTTCAAACTAAATTATTTTTTTCATGAGAATGCACGTGACTCCTAGCGTTCTGTAAATTAGCAGGCATGCTGTGTCTTTATTTGCAGAAGGTCAAGAATTTAGACATTTTCTGGCTTTTTGCAAAAATTTTATTGCACGGCTGCAAACCTAATTGCAGGTAAAGGGGTACCTTGCAAGCAAGGGGTGGAGAAAGCGCAGGACGACGAGAGAGGTGTATAGAGCTCAAGAGCGTATAAATGCCAAAGCTCCACAGGCCCAGATACAACTGTCCTTGTAGCAGCAGCTTGATCAGCATCACCAATAGTACTATGAAAACCAGCAGCACCAGTGTCTAGTTTAACTGTCCTGCTAACACCACCAACAGCATCATAACGCTAGCGACAGTAGTCGACATAGTGGGAGGATAAACTATAAAGTATTTATTAATAATCAAATGTTATCTTTTAAAATTTTAAATATTATTATCTGTTTTAACTAAAAAATTGTTTTTCCTTAGTTTTAGTTTAAAAAAAAGAGTGGATAGATTTGTAGGAGTATGGCCGACGTTACTATCCACGCCGTCCGCAGAACCATGCCAATTACCGGGTTGGTTTGGCGAATACTGAAGACTGGAAGAAACAGCCGTTGGATCTTTCGCGGCTATCGAGCAAGGATGTGTCGGAGGACCTGTCATCATCTCTGCAGGAGGGTGATTCTGTACACCTTTACGATTTACCTGCAACGCCAAGTCTTCCGCCGCGAAACCCGCTGCCTCTACGTTTGGGGCCTCCAGCATCGTCGAGCCCGCCGCCACACCCCGTTATAACGCTGGATGATGAGGAATGAGCCCATTATTGTATGCGAGTACACATACGGCAAGGCCGACGACTACATAAAAATTAGATACAAATATGTAAATATAGCGTAGCGTAAATAACATAATGTGTATTTTTTCATTTTAAGGTTTATATAACTAAAATAAATCAATGTAAATAAAATTTATATTTATTTTTTTTTTTCTAATAAAAACATTCACATTTTTTCCTCATTTTTTATTCAATTAATTTATAACACACAAAAGTGCGTTTTCATAAGAAAAATTCGTCGGTGGTTCTTTAATAACTTTACCGGGTTTATCGTATGTTAATATTATATGTCTTAGCCTCACTTGCGCATACTCTGCGCGGTTAAAAGTTATAAGACTAGTATTAAGATGTGTTATTTTCTTTTAGGGCCTGATGCTTTTTAGATAAACGTATGCCGAATTTTTTTAAAAGACCCTTGTTGGTAAAATATCCGCGAATTTTGCAACCTAAAGTTTGTAATCTGAAATAGCTACAAGCCATTTTTGTCTAATAACGGCCGTCTGGTCAATAATGCAGAAGAATATAGTCTAAACCGCATACGATTGCTTGCGGCGGCAGCATCCGAAAATTGTTTTCCTCTTTTGTCAGTATCCACATTTTGACATGCTCGTCGGTCAATGACACACGTAATCATTTTACCAAATCTTATTTTATTACGCAGAGTGGCAGGATGATTACAAAAGTGAAAAATTGCTAAAAAATGGCAAGACTATAGAGTTTCAAATGGGCTTGCCTAAACTTGAAGATTATTCCAATAATCCACAACTGAAAAAACTTTTTATAATAGACAATATGATGCGCGAAGCCTCGAATCACGTTATTGTCGATCTCTTTACTAAAGGCTTGCACCACAAGAATATATCTGTATTTTTCATCACACAAAATCTGTTTCATAAAGGCGCGTATGCACGAGACATTAGTCTCAATGCAAGGTATATTGTCTTGTTCAAGAATCTACGTGATCACGCGCAGATTCCACATCTAGCCCGACAAGTTTACCCCGAAGATCCAAAATTTGTTAAAAAGGCGTATCAGGATGCGACAGCAAAACCGTTTGGGTACTTGATGATTGACTGTAAACAGAGCACTGCGGATGAATTTTGGTTTAGAACCTGTATATTTCCAGACGACGCATATCATTTCATTTACTTGACAAAGTACACAACCAGCGAGTGGGAGCAGTCTATATAATAAGCTTGTGGATTTTGTCGGTTGAAAAGTAGAAGGCTGGCGTAAAAATCTTTAGTCGCACGTCGGCCATGTCAAAGCATGCATCTCGCTCGGATAGCACGATTCGAAAAAAACTCTTGATTGAAAAAAAATATATCGCTCTCTTGGACGGTCTTAGACATTCTGACAAAAATCAGCGTATAGCACTTTTAAAATTGGCTGACGAAAAGTTAATCAAATATATTTGCGAATGCGCGTTGAACGTACTTTACGGAACAGTGTCGTTGAAAAATCATCAAAAGAAGAAGCTTAATAAACATAAACAAATTTTGAGAAAACTCGCGGCAAAGAGTCGCACACATGTCTATCGTACTATCACCACGGCCTCGAATGGTTCGACGGCGAGGAAAACTTGGACCGTGTCTACAAAGTGCTTCTTTAAGTAGCTAGTAATGCGCTACGAATATACGTGAGTTTGGCTCAAAAATAAAAGCTACTAGAAAACATCCTCGGCCAACACATCATCAACTTGGAGGGGTTCAACTGCCCATCTTTCAAATATCTACCCCGTGTTAACGAACACTACTGCTTCTTTTACGGCAAAAAAAGCGAATATTTCACTTGCGCTCTGGGCTACGTATACAAACTACGGCGTGTCCTCGTCGAAGTTCACACTAATACCGCCTAACAACCCTCAAGAGATGTGCGTGATAATAAAAATAACTACACTTATGTAGATCAAATAGAAGATGCTTGTGGAAAATTAAAAAATTTAAACACATCCGTAGAATCCAAGCTGTCAGTGTCTCCCGCCACCACAGCTATGGCCAGCGCTAGTAGTGGGAAGTACAGACCAGCTGAGGAACATTACTACGCTCGCGTTCACGATGAACTCTCTACAGATTCTATGCGCACTCAAAAACTTATCAGCAACGACAGTAAGTGTTTTTCCAGCAGACCAAATACTCTTCGTCCTGGAGAAACCGTGTGCAATTGTGGTTAACACGGATGACAGCACAAAACTTGAGTCACATTGGGTTGCAATTTTCATCGATACCACCGGGCAAGGAGTTTACTCCGACAGCTATGGTCTACCCCCCAGCCACCCGGATTACATCGATCAATTTAGACAAAATTGCTGTGTCTACGATTGAAATATTCAACAGCTGCAGAGTCTCGATTCTGACGTCTGTGGGCATTATTGCATTAGTTTTTTGTTTCATCATATTTGTAGTAGTTCTCTTTCTAATTTTCTTACAATATTTTTAATAAATACTGTAGTCAACGATATGCGCATTGTAAATATTACCAACCATTTCAAAGAACGCAAACACAAACATGTAATCGAAAAACCGACATTGTAAATAAAATATCAAAGGTCGTGTGTGTGCGTCTCATATATTTTACTCGTATATAATCATGTGTGCACTTTTCGTGTGTCCCCATGTATTTCACTATCCTCGCTAAGAAAAAATCTGACCCTCGCAGCGGGTGGGCCACTTTCGACGCGCACAGCTCCGGATACTCTCCTAATACTCAACTCCGAAAACAGGCCCCCGAATTATTTACAACTTTTAAAATTTACAAAATAATTGTTATGAACATTTATTTGTTCATAACATCTAAACATTTTTTCTTACTTTCTTCACTTACTCCATTCACACTCAAAATTATTTAATCCATCCAAAAAATTCGCAATAAATAAAATGTTCAACAACAATAAACAAATTTACAATAAATAAAAATTTATAAACAAACACGCCTGAACGATACTGTCCCCCAAGACTGACCACCACCCACCACCCACTCGCCCACCCGCGCCTAGCTAAACTATAACGGACCCCGAGACAGGCCACCACCTTGGATTGATACCGTCTCCCGAGCTAGAAGCCCCTACCACCAGACCCCGGCCTCACCTCCCCCCTAAGATCGATACCGTCCCCAGAGCCGAAAGCCCCTCCACCAGACCCAGACCTCACTTCCCCCACGGATCGGTAGAGTCCCCAGACCCTCATGCCCTGCCCCTCTAGGATCGATAACGTACCCCTTTTACTATGTTATTTGCCTGCATGTAAAATGACCCCCTGTTGGAAAAAGTTTATAGAAGTAGTGTTTATAGAATAGTAAATATTATCGATTTCTATCGGTTTCGATCAGCTTTTCCAGCAGAACTGGTAGAAAATTAAGCATATAATATGTTACTATATTCTATAATACTTTATAATAAGATCTGAAATATATTAAGAATAATATAATAATATTGTTTTCGTGTACAAGGCGTCGTAGGTAAGGTCTGAAAAGTGAATTTGAAGAAAAGTTTAGTATCCGAGTCAGTGAGTAAGTGTATCATTAAAATGCCCATAGATTGTGAAAAGGCTAGACAACTGAAATTTTACACAGATACTTGTGTGATGTGAGAAATCACGCTAAATAATCACGTGATAAATCACGCGATCTATCACGTAAAAATTCAAGTGATCACAGTCATAACCGTTTATAGTCATCAAAAAATAAAACAGTAGAAATATTCTTAGATGTTAGGACTCATGTGATGGTTAAAAAAATTTTAATTCGAATTGGAGGAATTTTAATAAATTGAACTGGAAATGACGATTTGGACAGAAATTTAAGCAAATTAATATTATGTAGATAGATGTAGAGGTAGATGTAGATGGGCTAAAATGAAAATGTAATTACTATGATTTTTTGTTAGAATAACAAAAAATTCACCATTGTTGTTTGGAATCATGAAATGGAAATGCATTGCGCAGGATGCATTTTGAATATTTTAAAACTTAAAGCTGAAAAATGAGTTTTTTTGTACTGTTATTCATAATATTTTATAAATAATATATTTCTTCGTACATAAATCTTTACAAAATGATTACATAATCATCCGTACTTTATTTTCTAATGTTAACATTAATATCTTCTTTTTTTATATTTACATAACCTTACTAAGCATCAGTCTTATAAGATGATAATAATTTTGAATCCTGTAATCCTGTAAGACTATATAAAATTATTAATTTTTTTGATTAAATATCATAAAATTTATTTAAAATTTTAGATCTTACTTAAAAACATCCGGCACCATAAGTAACACTTTCTAATCGTACTTTTAATGATTTTTGTCGTTTACTGCCATATTTTTTTGAAATTCTAGCAGTTTTAGACTCTGGTTCATGTTTCTTGTCTCTGGAGAGTTTTCTTTTTTTATTCTTCTGAGTCGTAATTTTTTCTGCGTAATTTGTCATCTTTCTATTTGTGATTGATGCAATTATCTCAGTACTTCTTTGACGACCCAAGTTGTACTCAGAAACTACATGAGCTGCACCAATTTCCACTCTAGTTTTTGATCAAGAATTATTTTTTGAGGACTTTCTCCACAGCACCGAATGTATAGCCCCGTTGGCATTTTGACCAAGTCTTTCGGTGCACCGAGCTAATAATTCTTCATTTGACAATCTTTCGTATATTGGTAGAATATTATCTACAACAGCCTGATCCAAATCACTTGCATACTTGTATGACTATGCGGCTTTTTTCTGCTACAGCACGCTTGTAAAAGCACCAAGACTGCTCTCCTTGAGGACACAGTGAATTATTGTGCTTTTTATCTTTGGAACTACAATGACATAAAGTAACCATAATTTGTTTTTGTATGCCCCTTACATTATTTTTATTGCGAACAATAGCATTCCAGCGGGCGTGCCAATCACCTCGTTGGTCAGCGCTTCAGCTGACGTTTAAAATTCAATATTCGATCTTTTTTTTGGGATCCAATCAATAACATCAATTAAAGTTTGTATAATTCTCTCTCTCTCTCTCTCTCTCTCTCTCTCTCTCTCTCTCTCTCATCGGCTAGTATAGCTATTATTGTATAGGTATAGAGTAAACTTAGAGAAAGTGCAAAGATGTTTACTTAAAGATAGGTTTATTTTGAATGACAGTTATTATTTACGATCAATAATATGAAGTTGCAAGAAAAACAATAGAACTTAAAAGAACGTAAATTGAAATATACTACATTTCTTCCTTCTTTTATAAAGATTTCTCGAATTATCATGGTGGAGAGTAAATAGTTCGTGATTTGCGTATCCGAGATGATCGTCGAATCGGCGGTGTGTTTGGAATGAAAAGTGACTGTTCTTGGGGTAAATGTTGAGTACGTTGATCTTGAGTTTGTAACGGAAATTCTTCTTGAAGAGTTCCAGAGGTAGATTGATTTTGGATGGTAGACATCTCAACACTTGAAGATGGTAAAGATTTTAAAATTAAGATTCTTGAGTTGTCGTAGCTTGTAGAGTCGGTGATTCTTTAAACGACACAGTCTGAGAAGTCGAAAGAACCTTATATAATGGTGTAATTACTTCAGTATTTACTTCTTGTTGTGCTTGTGGTGGGAAATGTTGACAAATTAGCACCAATTTTATCTTCAAAAAATGTTACTTTTTCTGGATTCTTTCTTGTTTCTTCCCCTTCTTCTGATTTCTTTGTAAAAGCACGAATTTGATCGACGTGTCGATTATACTTTTTATCAATGTAACTGATTTCATAATGCAGATCTCCTAGACGAGAATTAATTTGTCCTGGAATCCATTTATCTAATTTTGTATTATCGGAAAGAAAATAAACATGTTCAAGTGGTATAAATTTTCGGTACGTATTAATAAAATCAGATTGATGTTTCTCAGAATTTATATTTAATATATATATTTAATTTGTGGCCTTTAATGGGCACTTGAAGTATTTTATTACCACAAGACTTATGAATAACGTGGATTTCTTCGACTGCGTTGAAACATTTTAATGTATCTATTTGTTGTGCAGGTTCTTCAGAATTTTGTATTTGAGAAGTAGAAAGCGAAGATGAAGCTCTGCGTTTGTGACGTTCTCCGCATCTATAACAAGCGTACTGACCTTGTTGTTCACCATGATCTTGCTTCCGAGAAGCACTGCGCGATGTATGTGAAGCATTCCGTTTATGCTTGAAATGCGTCGACATGCGCTATCTTATGAAAATGTCATAAGATAGCGCATGTAACTTATTAGAAGTAGAGGTAAGCTCATCCGCTGTTTGACGAGTTGAATCCAATGTATGTGCTATTTCGTAAGCGTCTTTGAATGTAGTAGGTTTCTTGGCGATTATCTCGTCGCACATATCACGATCGGTGAGACCATGTAGGAGCATCCTGTCGAGAAATGTGTCGCATTCGCAGAACGCAGCCCCTTGCTTTAATTGTAGTGAGAAATAAGCAATGGATTCATTCTGTAGCTGTACAATTTGTCGGAACTTAACATTTTCTGCATATTTATTTTTCTTGACGTCGAAATGAGCAATTAAAACAGTGCGAATTCGTTGATACGTACGACTTTCTGGTGTATTAGAAGCAACACGAATTTTTAGAGCATTATTAAGTACTGCGCCCATATATACTCAAGCGAAATCACCGTATTCTTCTTCCGAAATTTTACTCAGTTGTAATGCCCACTCGAATCTCTGGAAATAATCGTTGACTGTCGTTCCGTCGGACAAACGATATTCTTCAAACTTGAACGGAGGAGCTTTGGGTTGAACTTGAGAAGTAGATTCAGGCTGGCTTGTAACAGGAGCAACAATTAATGCAGTAGAAGGTTCCTCTACGTTCGACATGGTTATGTTGACGTTGATTTATATTGAAAATATGCACTTTTCACTATTTCTTTCCGCGTGATATTGAAGTAGAATATAGAAAATGAAGTAATCGGCGTATTTTCGAAACCAATTCTGACACCAAAATATTGTATATGTATAGAGTAAACTTAGAGAAAGTGCAAAGATGTTTAGTCAAAAATAGGTTTATTTTGAATGACAGTTATTATTTATAATCAATATGAAGTTGCATGAAAAACAATGAAACTTAATAAGAACGTTAATTGAAATATACTACAGATATAATTAATTAATAGCTGTTAAACGAAATATTGAGAGTAAATATACAGAGTAAAAACAAATTTTTTAAACCTTGATATCTTTGAACCTAACTGGTTTTATGAACGGCACAAGAAAAGGAAAGAAGGTGCTGTATAATGCTAACTTTATCCAAAATTTGAACTTGATGCTTGCCTTTTTACCCTAGTTATCGCGTTTAATAGAAATCGACTTTTTTCAGTTTAAACGGTCACCACTCTTCTCAGTCCTGTGCGCGTAAAATGAATTTTACTTTTATTGAAGAGTAGTTCACATTTGCTCATCTTCGTTTTTATTATGACGACAGATCATAAATAGAAATTTGATTCTATGTTTGAAATATATTTAATAAATAGTCTTTTTAGAGAGAAAACTGCGTAAATTGCAAATATTCATGGTAACAGAAAAATTTATGTATTCGCTTTGACTTTACAATATACTTGTAGATCAATACGCTCTACGTTTGCGTTATTAAATCTAAAATAGAATTTTATGATGGATATTTAAATTTATTTTAACTTGTTTCTATCTGATACGCTTTAAATGCGTTATCAGATTCGACACGACAAATTTATAAGTATTTTGAAATACGGAAATGTTTCTAAGTTTTACCTACTCAAGGCCTAAGTTGCTTATGAGTAAAGACTAGGCGCTTTAGTTGCGCTTCGGCTAGTTAGCTTAGATAGGCGGTACAGGTCCTTATATAGGCAGCGGAGAATGTAGGTATCGAGCCGCCGAAAAAACGATCACATTTACCAAGATGGCGTCCTCCAATTCTCTTTTACTCCTGGAAGTTGCTGGATCTCTGGCGCATTTTAATAATGTATATCTGAATTGAACCCGGCTGAAAAGCGCAAAAATTAGGAAGGCGTCGCGATAAAAATCCGCCTGGACGGCGCGGTTTTCATCGCGATGCTGATGACCTTCAAACCTATACGCAGGTGGCGAAGGACGACTTGAGCGGGAATGTGGACCGTCTGTCAGCTGTGGCGCGTGTAGTCTCGGTCTGGGCTTCTGAGAACGCGCTTGGCGTTAATGTCGGGAAGACTAAAGCTATTATTTTTGGGTCGGACAGTAATATTAACAAGGTGCAGAGTCTAAAGTTGCCTGACATTGAGATCGAGGATGGCGTATTTATACCCTTTGCCGACACTGTAACTAACCTCGATGTTGTGATGGATTCGAAGATGACATGGAAACCGAAGGTGGATGCTATCAGCCGAAAGGTTAATAGAGTCCTTTATGGACTTTGATTCTTTAGATCCTGCACTACCGAGGAACTACGTAGGCGCGAGCTAGCCGAGCAACTGCGGGCGCCATTGCCACCCTGCACCTGGATTACTGTTCTCTTGTCTACCTTGACGTATCAGGTCAACAAAGCACACAACTTCAGCGGAAGCAGAATTTATGTGTTAGATATACAATATGTGGTGTTATAAGGGACAAGCACGTCTCCCCCTATAGGAGGAAGATAAGCTGGATTCCAGTGAAGGCAAGAAGGGAGTTCTTTGCAACGGTGATGCTTTATGAAGCAGTTGTAATGGGACAGCCGTCCTATCTTGCTGCCCTTTTTGACAGGAACCAGTCTAGAACCTCAGCTAGGGATCCGCAAGAACTAGTGGTGCATAACTGTGATGCATAGGTGCATACACCGTACCGTGTATATGTTGATTTACTTTTCTGCTTACTTAAATCACCAACTGGTATCTCCTTGACTCGACTTCTCTCTCTGAACTCTTGAACTGCAGTTAAAAAAACTGTGGAATGATAAGGCATGTCTACTCTCAATGAGGATTGAGACTATTTTGGACGAGGAGGAAGTCTCTCTCATCCCCGAGGTCCTGCGCGTACCCGGAATCCGCGCCCTCTATAACCGTTGCCGGCGGCGCGATACCAACAGCGTCAACCGCGCGAACGCTCACGTCCATCAACGTCTAACGAGCGAGAGAGAAATGGCGTGAACACGTCAGATCGCTCTGACGCGCCATCTGGCACTAATGTCGAGTTAAAGTCACCGTGCAGTCATGGTGCACGGGACTCGCGATAGCGCATTGGCGCAGTCATGGCTCGGTTAGTGGTGCGCGCTAGTGATGCAGGCGCGCTCCCCCCACTAGTCGCGCTGACTCCGCGTCTCTCTCTCTCTCTCTCTCTCTCTCTCTCTCTCTCTCTCTCTCTCTCTCTCAGTGCCTGGGGTTGCTCCTATAGAGTTAGGTGAAGGCTCATCGGGAGAGGGGGGTCGCTGGGCGCAAAGATGTTTTCCCCCGTTGCCACAGGTGTTGGAGGTGGCTGATCGATGCCTCTTTTTACGTAGAATTCGTTTGCTGAGCGACGTTGTATCTTATCTTATACTGCGTAGCTTCGCCACCAGCTTCAGTATTACACTCCCGCCAGCCTTCACGCACGCACTACAGAGAAGACCTCAGCACAGTACCGCACCAGCGTGAGCGAGAAAGAGAGCGAACGCTGGGAGGGGGAAAACCGCGTCGTGCGGACCTGCTCGCAGCTCACCGATAAGCCGAGCGTGTGTGTGTGAGAGAGTCGTTGTATGAGTATGCGAATTATTTACCCAGAATGAGATAATGTAATTTTCAAATAGAAAATTTGTACTGAATGAAGGAGTGATACTGGCTCGCGAGAGTGTGTTTCTGAGCAAAATGTTCTGCCAGAAGACGCATAAAATAAGGATAACGTAATTAAATATGTAATGCGCATGCGTGCAAGTGTGTGAACAAGAACCTCGTAGCTAGCTCTGTCGCGAGAATGAATTCATTAGGTTTCGAATCGCTGTCTAGAAGAGACCCTCCGGTAGTGCCGAGAGTTAAAGTAGTTTTTTTTTCTATTGTTCGCGACGGAATTTTCAGAGCACGAGACATCACCAGTACGAGGGGAAGAACTGTTTTTGCCGAGAAAGTTGAGGTAGAGAGTGAGGTATCCGCATGCCTATTTCATAGCCGTACTGCCGGGTATTAAATTTGCTCTAGTCGCGAAGCCATCGTATTTAACAGTCGGGAGGTTAGTTTGTCGTGAAAGTGTATCGCACGAATGTAAGTTTGCAACCGAATATCAGCCGACGTTTCGCTGTGAACCACATAGGCAGTTAAAAATAACAGAATTGTGATTTCAGTGTATTCAAATAAAGTGTCATAATTTTTCTCCCGACTCTATCCACGGCCGAATCTCCTCAGGGATAAGAAGTCTCCAATAGTCGGTAACGTGTTAGTGACTTTGTATCTTAAGTTAAATTCGTTCGACCTGGCGCCTGTTTAATAAATACGGTGGGGCGATATTTGCTATCGTATGTACTCGAGCCTTCTTTGAAAAAGTACATGAAAGAAAAATCAGTTTCGCACAATTCTGTATTATCGTCTATCGGAAGTCGCAACAACGCATTGCGATTTGCGTTATCTTTCAACTTTATATGATTATTAGCGGTTACCGGGATTTTTTTCCTTGGCCCTAGAATTAATTGTTGTGGCTTGTTATCAGTTCTCAAAATTATTTCTTTACCGAAAAGGAATTTATAGAAGTGCTTGAATCCAAAAACTATTGCCATAGCCTTTTTATCGATTATTGTTCGGTTCAACTCATTTCCCTGCTAAAAATAGTCCATAGAAGTACATTGAAATCGATAAGTCATCTTATTGAATTGAATGGTAAGTCTTAATCGCCATTTTCGCTTTAAAACTAGATTAAATTCCATAAGGTCAATAGAATTCAATTCTATATGAAAAACAGCAATTAAAATTCATTGATTTCTCTATAGATTTTAATCGATTCCCATTGACCTAATCTAATTTAATTGAGTTTTATTGCAAAAATCGTTATTAAGACTTACCATTTAATTTGATAAGAGGTCTTATCGATTTCTATGGACTATTTTTAGCAGGGTTTTGCAATTTTTTTGGACGCGTGCGCTATCGGTTGTTCCGATCCTGTTTCGTACTTGTGCGACAGAATTACCGAGAGACCGTAATCTGACGCATCACAAGCCAGTATAATTTGTTCATAAGGGTTATAATGAGCAAGCACGCGCGGCAAAATTAACTCATTTTTTACTTAATTGTAAGCTGTTTCGCACTCGTTAGACCAGCTTCTCTCTAATTCAGAAAATTATATAATAGTATATTGTGCAACTAGGGGAGAAAATTGGCTTAAAAAAAAGCCACTCCCCCCTGGTTGCACACCGTACTTTTTATGATAAGTGCACGAATAGGCCACTTATCATGCATATGAATGAAATGGGAAATTCGAGGACTTTTCAAACTAAAACAAATTAGTATTCAAAATTTGAAATAATTTCAAAATTTTCAAACAACGATTAATTCTAGGGCCAAGGAAAAAAATCCCGGTAACCGCTAATAATCATATAAAGTTGAAAGATAACGCAAATCGCAATGCGTTGTTGCGACTTCCGATAGACGAAAATACATAATTGTGCGAAACTGATTTTTCTTACACGTACTTTTTCAAAGAAGGCTCGAGTGCATACGATAGCAAATATCGCCCCACCGTATTTATTAAACAGGCGCCAGGTCGAACGAATTTAACTTAAGATACAAATTCACTAACACGTTGCCGACTATTGGAGACTTCTTATCCCTGAGGAGATTCGGCCGTGGATAAAGTCGGGAGAAAAATTATGACACTTTATTTGAATACACTGAAATCACAATTCTTTTATTTTTAACTACCTGTGTGGTTCACAGCGAAACGTTGACCTCTCTTCGCTCGGGCGACAAACCTCCCACTCGTGTAGAATCAACTTTTGCGCACTTGTATCGAAATATACTATTTTCGTGCACGTATCATGAAAAGGCTTTAGAGTATCTAACCTGTCTTTTAAAAACCGCGCGTTAAAATTCACTAAGCCTAAGAACCAAGCCAACTCCTTATGGTTCTTCGGTTGCAACGCATTAACCATTGCTTCTACTTTGGATTTCACCTTGTGCAGTTCATCTTTATCTATGACAAAGCCCAGTACTTCTATTTTATTTTGCATTTCTTTTTATTTAGTCTCAAACTGCACTCTTGTAACCGGATGCAAATTTTTTCTAAGTTTTTCACCATGCTTATTTTGTGTACGACCTGTAACGTGAATGTTATCCAATTATGCGGTAGCACGATCAATACCCATCAAACATTTGTCTAATTTTCTCTGTACGTACGCATAAAGGTCTGTATCTTATACAGACCTTTATGCGTCACGATAGTTAGTAAATCTCGACAGCTTTCGTCCACTTTAAATTGCATATAAGAATGTTTTAGATTTAGTTCCATAAATTTTGAAAAAATTTCATCTATCGTGTGCAATGGATATTTATCGGCTATGATATTTGGGTTCAATGTAACTTTTAAATTACCGCAGAGGCAAAAAACTATATTAGTCTTGTAATTTCTTTTTTGAGTAAGGGTTTTACACCGTATGCAACATGACTGTATTTCATCGCGACCGGGCGTGTGTTTTCTTTTAAGTAGATCTTAGTTTTACTTTTATTGTAGAGTCCCGGCATCGCTAAAAAGATCTCGAAATTTGTTATAAATATACTTAATTAGGACCCACTCCAGGCAACACAAAGCATACTAACATTCTAGATTTACCGTTGAATTTAACTTTTAAATTTACTATTTTACCAATCAGTTGTAAGACTCTGCTATACTAAGCTTTCAATTGTACTTTCGTATCGTGAATTTCACAATCCTTAAAATAATTTTCGACGGAATTTTCAGTTAATAGGTCGCGTACGTACACGTGTCAACTTCCATTTTTATCGTTGTTTCATTTATTATTACGTCCACGAAAATTGGACTAGCGTTGCTTTTCGCATCTACCTACATATTATTGTAGAGAATTTACATATTATTGTAAACAATTTCAATAGAGAAAAACTCGTTGATGTGCGTCTTCCCCAATACCTCTTTTTCCATATCACCTTCATTTTCAAGCTGTTTCACCGCCTGCTTAGCTTGCTGGGTGTTCGTTTCCACCTTCCTACATACCGTGGAGGTGCCCCTTGCTATGGCAAAAATTATACGTTTACTCCTTGAATCCGCATTCTTTACTCCTGTGCTTCGGTTTTCCACAACAGAAGCAGACTATATCTTGGGTATGCGGTTGTTACTTGCCGTTGGATCTTTGTTGCGATGTATGACCGTTCTGCTCCGCGTTATTGATTGTATTTCCCACTTTTCTGCCATTTATTATGTCGCAAAGCGAACATCTCATTTCTCGTTTTTCACGGCAGATTCGCGAGCTACTGCTTCTCTGAGCGCAGTATCAAAATTGAGTTTATCCGTTTTAGCAGTTTAACTTTTGTTTTGTGGCATTTAATACCGCAAACTAATTGGTCTCGTATCGCCGCTTTTATGTCTGTAAAATTAATTCAATGCCAGCTTCTTCAGACTAGCTACAAAATTAATTACTGATTCGTTTGCTCTCTAATGAGCCTAATGGTATTTACACCTTTCCATTACTTCTGACGGTTTCGGAATCGAGCGATACGTCATTATTTTAGTCAACTCGTAAAATTTTTGATTAACTTGCTTTTCTAGTGTACAAATCTGTTTAAACAATTGAAACGCTTTCTCGTTTATGTGTCAACATCATTGCTGCCGTACATCTCCCAATGGTCCTTTCTTAGGGCGAATTCTAGTTTCGTGTTGTCACCCGACATCGTGCTCTCGTTGTTTGACTCTTGCTCTGGGTTTTGCGAATTATCGTACGAGTCGATTGTATTAACCCATTAAAAACCAGGCAAAACCTGGCAGAGATATCGAGAAACGAACTGTGCCATCCTTTGCATAACTAAAAACAAAAATACCCGTGTTTTTTCTTTTGTCGATCACAATTGTTTATAACAAATTATTTAAACAAATAAACCAAAATGTTGTAATTTTGTAAAACTGAATGCGGATATCGATTCTACGGGTAAAAACACGACAAAAACCTATGTAACGTTTTTTTGCCAGAGTTCAATTTATTAGTCTAAAACAGGAACAAACTTTTCACATGTAAATCATCCTTCTCATCCGTCTTAGATGTAGACCTGCGGAATACCGTAGTGTTGCATGCTACAATTGGATGAGCTTATTTTTTTTTCAAAACCTTTCGTGTTAGAGATCACGTTTGAGTGGCAGGCTAGCGGTGGTACATCAATTGAAAAAAAAATTATCTTTCGAAACGAGACTTTAGGAATAGAACTTTTCATAAAAATAGATCACATTATTCTGTGTCGATAAAGCAATTGATAATGTCGAGACGGAGAGTTAGGGATCTATCTGATTTAGTTGAGGACTCTGACATTGACGAAGATCAATATGTCAATATAGCATTTGTTCCTGCTGATCATGAAAGTTCAGATGGAGATTCGGATGTTGATCTAGAAGAAGTTATAACATCTTATGATCTTCCTACAGGTTCTTACGAACATGTGAAAAGTACTTACACAAGTACTCAAAAATTGTTGGAGCTGAATCATATTTACGATTAGGAAGATACTCTGGATAATATATCTCCTGATATCGAGGACAACTCCAATCTGTCAGCTATTTCTCCATTGTTTTTTAAAAATTCCTTAGAATTATTCGAGTTATTCTTCTCGGAATCGATGAAGAATCATGTTGTGGAAGCGGAAATGAGAATCATTTCGCTTTGTCTAAAAATGATCTAGAAAGATTTATTGTAATCATAATGATTACTATTTTCAATTCTAGAAAACGTCTTTATGATTATTGGTCAACAAAACGAATCCTAGAGTGTCCAATCATTACCGAACTTATGACGAGAAATAAATTTGTTTGTTTAAATAATTTGTTACAAACAATTGTAATCGACAAAAGAAAAAACACGGATACTTTTATTTTTGGTTATGCTAGGGATGGCACAGTTCGTTTCTCGATATCTCTGCCAGGTTTTGCCTGGTTTTTAATGGGTAACTTCTGGCTCTGTTGCCTTGACCTTTTCTGGAATGTTCTCGCTTATTTGCGCAATGTTCAAACTGCTACTTGCTTTTACGCTATCAATGTCTGCACTACACACAATGTTCCTTTTCCGTAATTCTAATATAAATTGTTGTTTGTTTAACTTTTGGACCCAGCCAATTCCACTATTTTCTTGCATTTGGTTGCACAAGTCCTTTTACTAGCACTTCTAAATTATAATCGCGTATTTTTCACTTTTAGTGCGTTTATTTTCCGAGTGCCTTTTCACTCAGCAAGCACGTGCGAATTTTTTTTGGTCACTCATTACGGTGTTGCTTTACACAATAGAGTTCGTTTTGTTACCTCGTCGCCATAATTGTAATATCTTTGCTAGATATATACACACACTGTTGAAGTACATTGAAATATTTAGCAGGTTTCTCAATTAAATCGGCGTGAGCCCATAGCCATATGTGCGACGATTACAGTTCGCCGGCGTAAATGCGACTAATTCGTATTTGGCGATAACCGTCGGTAAAGTCCCTTCCTTACTTACAGCTTACTTTGAACTCTTCCAAATACACCACCCTAATAAAAGTAACTATATACTGTAGTAAAAATCTGGTATTTTATTAATTAAAATATACTAATTCTTATATTGTTTACAGGGAAAACATTGCATTCTTGATGTGAGTGGAAATGCAATTAAAAGATTATATGCTGCTCAATTGTATCCTATAGCTTTATTTGTAAAAGTAAATTCACCTGATTCAATGTTGTAAGTAAAATGTAACAAATAATTTCTTATATCAGTTTTTTTTTCTTTTCATACATTTAGAATTAAAACTCAAACAATAATGTAAATCAAGATTTTCGGTTTTTAGGCACGACCGTGGTATGAAAGTGCTACAAGTAGATTATGCAGCAAGGAGCAAACGTAGCAAAATTTTCCTGATGGTGGTTTTCACCGGGGAGAAATATTACGTTATGAAACACGAGACAAAAGTAGAGGGAAAATCTACTTTTGTTCCGTGTCGCATATGGTATTTTATTCTACTTTTTGCCCAAAGGCCACTATTTAAGCCTAGAAAGCAAGGTTAATATTTTGAAAATTTTGAAAATGTTTTCCCACAAATTTTCTTATTTTTTCTGCAAATACTTTCGTCTTCAGTTGCAAATGCTGATTCTGAAAATAGAGCCAACGCGTTTTACTGGGTTTATTTTTAAAAATAGTTAAATATTTATTTTCGTCCTTATGATTTTACCTTTATCTTGCAGAATTTACTTTCCTTCTGCAAATTTCGTTCTTGACCCGCAAATGAAGATAGAGAATGCGGGAAAAATATGCTACTTTTGCCCATATTTTTTTGTTCAAAGGTGACTTTTTGGTAAGGATGCGAAATAAATGTGTGAAAACGATCGTACAGAATTATTTGACTGATTAAGTTGAAATTTTAGGAAAAGTCTCTTCTCGCATAAACTGAAAACTATTATTATTTATCCTCATTCTCTACGACATTTTAAATTGCAAGCATAATTTGTTCGATTCTTACGTGCGTCTTCTAATAAAAATGTTGATGTGATGCAATTATCTCCGCGAGATGTATACTACCGATAGGGTCCGAAATTTTATTTGCGACTTAATCATAATAGTAAGCTGACCTTTGTATTTTGGACTTGATTCTCCACGTATACACAGAATGCGGTAACACCCAAAAATCGCTTAAAACGGTACTTCAGATAAACTTGAATTCTAAGCGTTCTATAAACTGAAAAACTTTCACTAACTAAATTAGCAGTATTCTCCTTTTTAATCAATAAGGTGCTGCCCGGCTAAAAATAATCATATGAGAATCATATGAGAATCATATGAGTACTACAAAATTAATAATCATACTACTTATTTTTACCGCGCTCTGACGTTTAATAGATTTCTTTTTTTTGTACTACTGCTTTGTCAGCTGCTTCTAGAATTTAGTTTTGAATAAATATCAGCATGTAAAAATATCCGGACCCTCGGAGACTTAAACCCGGGATCTTCAGATTATGAAGCAAGCGTTCTACCACTGAGCCATCATGGTCTTTGATATTTTTAGATTCGAATCGTCATTAAGTGGCACGGTAGCGCCACGAAGGCGAGTTTGAGAAGCAGACGAAACCGCGGCGCCTGTGTCACTATTTACTTTTATATTGGTGTTCGGATTTGTCATGATACAGAAAAAAATGCTTATTGTTACTGTTCGTAAAATTTTTTGGCTTATTAGTAGGTTTTCTGAGCTAAAATATGATTTCCAACAAAAATATTAGTGAAAAGGCTGCTTATTTTTATAATATGTGAGTGTATAGTCCACAAATGCTAAAATTACGTTTTTCTTCTTCAGCCCAAAATGTGAAAGGACCGTTAAGTTAGCCGCAAGAAGTGTTAGGACCGTGAAGTTAGCCGCAAAGCTATATATATATGAGAATTGCTTTCACAAGAAAATATAATAATATATTACGATATTTTGAACTAAGAGGTTGCCAGTGCATACTCTGCGTTCCGGAGCTGTAACAGTAACTAGCTTGCCAGGGTAGCCGATGACAAGGTCTAGGTGGCGCGCTCCGTGGTTTTTTGTGTTTAGATGTAAAAATCATTCGAGGAAGGTGTCTAGAGGTACAGGGTGGCCAATAACGACGTCTAGGTAGTTAGCCGGGAAGAAACAGCGACTCGTGCTTCTGCCAAAAGGAAAGAAGTTACCCCAGGATTCCTCATCATACAGACCGCTATGCACGTTAGACACCCTGGGTAAGATCCTGGAACGCATAATCTATGTCAGAATAAATCATTTAATAGAAGGAAAAGGTGGATTAGCGGAACACCAATATGACTTTAAGAAGAATCATTCAACCCTGGACACAGTTAGCCTAGTGATCGACACTGCGGAAACAGCGATAGAGGAGAAAAGATGGAAGGGAGGAAAAAACAAGTACAGCGCCATAGTTACATTGGATGTCAAAAATTCATCCAATTCGGCTAAATGGAGTGAAATACACGAAGCACTCCAGAAACAGGATGTGCTCTTATATATAAGAAGAATTATGCCCGACTATTTAAAGGACAGAATCCTATTATATGACACGGAGGACGGTACAAAGACCTATAAATTTACAGGAGGCGTACCCCAAAGGTCAGTGCTTGGCCCACCGACGTGGAACATCATGTACGATGGGGTACTAAGCCTACAATTACCTGATGGAGCAACAGTCGTGGGCTTCGCTGACGACATAGCAGTAGTGGTAGTAGCGAAACATAAAGAAGACGTGACAGAAATAGCGGAAGACGCGACCCGTATAATACACGAATGGCTAACGGAGACGGGTCTGGAACTAGCCAGCCACAAAACTTAAGTTATTCTTATCTCTAGTAGAAAGAAGATGGAGGAAATTAAAGTGACGGTAGATAGACATGAGATAGCTTCTCAACCAACCATCAAGTACTTGGGCATCACCATTAATGCAAGACTAACTTTCAAACAACATCAGGAAATAATCAGCGATAAAGCAGCAAAAGTTGGCGTTGCTCTATCACGATTGATGCCAAATGTAGGAGGCCCAATATAGAAGCGAAGGTTACTCGTAGCCAGTGTAACCACATCGATTATGCTATATGGAGCCCCATTATGGGCAGATGCGATGCGGGTGAAATCGTATGTCCGAATGCTAACCACTGTACAGACGAAGTGCACTAAGAGTGGCGTCCGCTTACCGTACAGTATCGGAAAATGCGGTGTGCATTATTGCTGGTATGCCGCCGCACTGTGGTCGATTTCAGGAAAAGTATTGTCAAAATCAAATTGCGCCTCTCAGGAAAGTGCTAGGGACCTAATTTTTTTTTTTTTTTTAATGAAGGTTGTACTTCTCAGATATCGGGAAAAATATCAGAATATTGTTTTCTTATGATGTTGAGCCGGGGCACCTATAAAAAGTGCGAAATTTGAAGAAAACGATATTTTATCTACTTGTTAATGCATTAATATGCCATAAAAATGCATTTTAAAATAATTGGGAATTTTGGAGACAATCATATACTATTTTTTTAATTAATGAAAGATTCTTTTACCTACATAACCTAAAAATTCATCTATTTCGACCTATTGTACTAAGAAACGTGAATCCGGGACTTAAAATTACAAAAATTGTTATATATATATATATATATATATATATATATATATATAATTATGTAACCTAGACTATTACATTACATGTTAACGGTATAGTATTTACACGTTATATAGTAACAATTAGCAACGAAATAATAACTCTGTGATATAAGTATTCCATTTCCAATTGATATGATAACCTTCTATTATTTCATAATAATTACATTATAGATTCTTCATCAGAATTATCATAAGTCATATTACTTACATCATCACTTGTGTTCTGGTTTTCTTCTTCCCATTCTTCTTCGTTCATAATATGCCTATAAAATAGATTGAGGATGAAATCATAATTCTGAGCTCATGACAAAATTAAATTCGTAAATAAACTTACGTTTCTTTTATATAGTTCAATGCCTGTGCATTTTGAAAGAATATTTGCTTCTTAGCTAATTTTATTCGATTGCCGATGAACATCAAAGATAGTTTTGGGTCACTCATATGCACTGCTCTGTTAAATACATCCGTAATTCGTGCTAATCTACTTGTCTGTCTGGAGTGTTCTGTCATATTTCTGCGATAAAACTTATGCCAAGACTCATTAGCATCTTCGGCATAGTATGCTAAAGGCATAGGAAATTGCCTGGCAATTTGACACCCATGCATTAAAATTTTATGAAGCGTTGGATCCATTCGACACCATGGATACGTATTGTAGTACAGTTGACAGTTGATATGTATTTATACAGAACCTTTCTAACTCGTCTAATTTAAGCTCCTTTTTGCATTTAAATAAAGTTAATATAGTTACAATATTTTGAACCAAATCTTCATTCATTTCCAATGACCTTGCAAATTTTTTCGGATCTTCAAAACATCTACGAGCTATATTTCCAGTATTTGTTGTTCCATGGCTTTGTAATACTTGGTCCACTCTAACTCCGAAATCAATGAAAACTTTTTTCTGCACATCTCTTTTTCGAATTTGATGTCGCTCTGAAAATCGTAGAATGTATAAATTAATAAAAAACATTAATAACATTTATTGATTGATGAGGTAGTTGCTTAAGGCTCTAAATAAAACACCATGCACATAATTATTATAGACGCACCTTTTAGCGGTTTTCGAATATCCCACGTTTTGAATGGCATTCTATAAGAAATGTTTAGGAGATGCTCAAATGTATTAATTTCCGCGTGCAATAATCCAAAACCATACTTCAGTGATTCAGCAACAGGAGTGAAATTATTGCCAAATTCTCCAAACTGATGAGACGTTATCTTACAAATTGGACATCTACTGGTTGCTCTATTTCCCACTATTACATTTAAACATTTGCCATGAAAAAGAATTTGTGTAACTTCATAAGAAACGCAAATGTTTATTCCATTGGACAGACTAAATTTATAAGAACTGAGATTCTTTATTTCATTTTCTAATCGATTGTATTCACGTATGGTCGAATCATCTGTTTCTTTTTCGAATGCAATCCTTAATGGTCGACAAAGCCTTACACTTTGAGGAATTGGATTGATCCATGATTTTCCATCAGACTTATTAGAACTTATTATAATGATAGCTTCGCTTTCATTTACAGCATCCTTACATTTTTTATGTATTGCATGGATACCACAATATGTACCTCGGAAATATCGTAACCATTTGGTAGACATTCGGACAAAGCTTTGGAAATTCCTGAATAGCAGGGATAAATGGGAGCATTTCTCATTTTATACTCTTTAGATAAACTTATGTAAGAATTTTTATTCAAGTTTTGCTCTAAATAAAATGCTGCAGCTGAATCTGCTGTATGTTTCAATATATTTGACTCACACTGTTCATTATTCTCATTTTGCGTTCCATTGGATAAATGAGTATCATCTACGGTGAATTTCTTTGCAAGACTTAACGCTATTTCTAAAATTTCAACATAATTTTGGGCGAAGCCACATATCTCTCTTGCTCGTCTATATTTAGTAGATATAGAGTAATCTGATATTATGGTATATCTTCTACCGTTGGAACCACTTCTAACTTTTCTTGGTCGTCCTCTGTTATGCTTACTTTTTCTTTTCCGTCCGCCCATCTTATGAATTATAACGATATATGATTTTATGAATAGCGTGTATGAGCTTCAATAAATTTAACATATACAGGGGGTATGCCGAAAAAAAATTGATTCTAGCCTTCTGCAAGGAAAAATTTTTAAGATGAATTTTTACATTTGAGTATTTTTTTAAAATAGAAATTTTGGCATTTCTTCGTTTTTGTCTTTTTTTTTTGTGTAAAAGTAATTATATGATATCACTCACGATTTATTCTCATAATTTTTGCACCTAATTAAAAAAAAAAACAACAACATAATATATTTTTGGAAAGATGTGCATTAATTTGTCGGAATTTATGCTGTAATGAAACTGTGATCTTATTTTATTTAATTATTTTAAGTAAGTATTTATTGTATGCCACAGAAATTTATCGAAAAAATGCCACAATAATGAGTTTTATCAAAACCTAATTCTGTGGATTTACGGCAAAACGACTTTAATCAATTTTTTGATTTTTAGTTTTTAGATATTAGCAAATTTAATTTTTTTTTTTTTTGTAATATGTACTCAAGTCATTTTGCTTTTGAGCCTCAGAATTATTTTCTTTTATTATCTTTGGCGACAGATTCTAATTTTTCAATATTTTAAAACTTACCGTTTGAACATTTTTGTAACTGAAATAACACTTGCTTTTTAAATATAACACTTTATAAAAATTACACTTTGTAAACAATAATACTTTGTAAAAAACAACACCTTGTGAAAAATAACATTTGCTTGCTTTTCAAAACTAGGATTTACATAAATATATATTCTTTAATTAGTTAAGTTTAATTAGATTTTAACAATATCTATTATACCCTTAACATAATTTTCGTTTATAAAATGGTAATGTACCTCAATGTACTTTGATCTTTTAGTAAAATTACCATACTTCACTTTACTAACTGCGCCAGAGTTATCCTCATAAATATTTACAGGTTTCTTAATCTCTACATTAAAATCTTTTAACAAGTCTTTAATCAATAAGATTTCACTCATTGCTTCAGACAGTGCAACATATTCTGCAGCTGTTGACGATTTTGTTACGCTACCTTGTTTTCTAGACTTCCAATAAATTACATTTCCTAACAGCTTTACAACATATCCAGTCGTCGATTTCCTATCTACACAATCTCCTGCCCAATCGGCATCAACATAACATTCAAGAATATCTACTTTGTCATTTCTCTTAAATCTCAATTTCAAATCTTTAGTTAAATATAAATATTTTAAAACTCTCAAAGCATACTTATAATGCGTATCATTAAAACCGTTCTAAAAACGACTTAAATAGTTAACACTATAACTTATATCTAATCTAGTTCCTGAACTTATATACAAAAGTGCTCCTATCAAATTTCTGTATTTTACATTTTCATTTAAGTCTTCCGCAGATTCTAATTTTAAATTTTGCTCCATTGAAGTCTCATATAATTTCGCTTCTTTAATCTGATATTGTCTAGCTAACGATTCAATGTACTTTTTCTGATCTAATGACATTTCATGTTTCTTTTCATCATATTCAATATTAATACCTAAATACGTACTTATCTTACCTAAATCTTTCATTTGGAATCTTTCTTTTAACAAACTTTTAATCAAATCTAAATTCTTTCTATTCTTACAGCAAATTAACAGATCATCTACAAATATAATTAAATAAATAATCTCATCCTTTTCTTTTAACATATATAAACAATAGTCATGTTCGCTTCTTACAAAACCTAATTCGCTTAAATAGTCATCGAGACACTCATACCAAGCTCGTGGACTCTCACGCAATCCATACAGTGCTTTATTTAACATACATACTCTATCAGTACCATCGTCATACCCTTCAGGTTGCTTTACAAAAACTTTCGATTTTACGTTCCCGTTCAAAAACGCTGTCTCGACGTCCATTTGCTCAACTAATAAACCATTTTGACAACAATACGACAATAATACTTTTAACGTTTGAGTCTTAGCAACAGGTGAATAAATATCGTCCAACACATCCGTTTGTTGGAAACCTTTTACGACTATTCTCGCTTTATAAACATTTTCGCTTTTCTTTGTATAAATCCATTTCAAGTCTAATACCTTTTCATTCTTTGGTGTTTCAACTAATTGCCACATTTTATTTTTCTTTAAACTATCCATCTCTTTATCCATGTCATTTTTCCAAAAACTAGATTCATTACTTTCAATTGCCTCTTCAAAACTTACAGGACTACCGGCGCTACAATAATTTACATAAATACAACCGCTATATACATAGTTATCATCAAATCTACTAGGCTTTTTAATCTCTCTTTGAGACCTCTTTATTTCAGGTACTTTACCTTTATTATCAGTTTTACTTCCCTTACTAGACTCGAGAGTCGTAGTATGGGAAGGTAAATTTTCATTTTCATTGTCAAGATTCTCACTTGAGTTCTCACTTTCGAATTCCTCATTGAAACCTATGCATTTGACATCTTCCTCAACTACATCAACGTGTCTTGCTACAATGACTCTATCTCTAATCAAAACTCTATACCCTGTTGCATCATAACCTACCAAAGTTCCTAAATCAGCTTTCCTATCCCATTTTGAATTTCTTTTGCTTTCTGGCACCCTAACAAAAACTTTGCTGCCATAAATTTTCAAATATTTTGTATCTGGCTTCTCATTAAAAAATAACTCATAAGGAGATTTGTTTCTTTCAATCGTGTTTGCAATCGTTCTATTTTTCAAATAAGTTGCAGCGCAGACTACTTCTGGCCAGTACTTCTTTTCTAATTTAGCCTCGGCTAATAAACACCTAGCACTATCCATAATTGTCCTATTGTACCTTTCCGCAGTACCATTCAATTCATGTACATACGGTGGACATGGTTCTAATTCAATTCCCTTTCCTTTAAATATTCTATACATATTTGCAAAACTAATTAAATTCCTATCCATATCTTTCACATAAAAAACATTCTTCATTTCGATATTAGTTACATTTCCATTAAACGTTTCAAACTTACTATTTACATGTCCTACTTTGGTTGCTTTCAAAATTTTACCATCTCCTATTTTGACATTAATCGGTTCCTTTAATACAATAAAATCGCTAAAATAATATTCGTCATTTATTACGTGGTCCGAACACCCACTATCCAAAATCCAATCAATTCTATTTACATTACCGTTCTCATTATTCGCAGAATTAACCTGTGCTGACGCGCTAAATGCCGTACTGTTGTTGTCCGTCTGTTGACCTTGGCACAATATAATTCTTCGCTCTTATTTCTTTCTTTTTCCAATCAGCTTCCAATATTTTTTCCGACCTTTCTTCATTTTCGATAACTTCGTTACACTCTTTAAATTCCAAGAATAACTTCAATTTATACTTCCACTTGTCATAGTGTGTACCATCAAATACTTGTAGTGTGAATCCTTTGTTCTCGGAAGCCGCCATTTCGAATGTGCCGGTAACTGACTTTTGATCACTTTCAATTTTCACCTCTTTGTCTTCTGTATCAAGAAGTTCGTCTTCACCTCTTTGTCTTCTGTATCAAGAAATTCGTCTTCACCTCTTTGTCTTCTGTATCAAGAAATTCGTCTTCACCTCTTTGTCTTCTGTATCAAGAAATTCGTCTTCACCTCTTTGTCTTCTGTATCAAGAAATTCGTCTTCACTGTCACTACTGGTCACTTCTCCCTTGAGTGCCTTTTCTTCTTGTTTTTTAACTTGATCTGACATGTGCTTCCTTTGTCCTCATCACTTTTCCTACGCTTTAGCTGGCCCTACGCCACCCACAGGTCGACGTAGAGCACAGAGAAAAAACTAAACCAAAACCAGGGACTGCTACCATGTTGATATATTCCGTGGATCGTGAGAGGTGATGAGGTGGCGGCAATTAACAAATGCACTGGCTTCATAAGCTTAACTTTATTTAAGTAAACATAAACTCGCCCGACATACTCTCTCTCTCTCTCTCTCTTACAACCGCTCTCTGCGGAGGCTGACTCACCAGTGGTGACTCGCGCCGTGCTCGCATGCACTAACAATCATGAACGTAAGGTGGCGCATCTTACTAGCTCTCTTTCACTATAATATAAATGTACCTTCATCTCAACACCTATTATCTGATATTATCTATATAAAGTAATGGTAAGTGGTACTTATATCACATAGTTATTATTTGGTTGCTAATTGTTACTATATAACGTGTAAAACTATAGTTACATAATTATATATCTATATGTATATATATATATATATATAACAATTTTTGTACGTTATATGTGGTGAGAATAATAATATTTTATTTTATCAACAATTTTATGTGTGTTAACTTTGAAATCTTTCATGCTACAGAATGAAACTTCTCAGATTTAAAATTCCTGTAGGTTAGAATACTTTAAAATAACATGTTTTCTTGTTTATATAGTGCCGTATTATTAGAATATAATATTCGAAGCTAATCAAATTAGAGGTCCGTGATTTATGATAATTTTAATTCCCGGATTCACGTTTCTTGGTACAATAGGTCGAAATAGATGAATTTTTAGGATATGTAGGTAAAAGAATCATTCATTAATTAAAAAAATAGTACATGATTGTCTCAAAAATTCCCAATTATTTTAAAATGCATTTTTATGGCATATTAATGCATTAACAAGTAGCTAAAATATCGTTTTCTTAGAATTTCGTACTTTTCATAGGTGCCCCGGCTCGACATCATAAGAAAACAATATTCTGATATTTATCCCTATATCTGAGAAGTACAATCTTCATTTAAAAAAAAAATTAGGTCCCTAGCACTTTCCTGAGAGGCGCAATTTGATTTTGACAATACTTTTCCTGAAATCGCCTATAGTGCGCCGATTGACCTATTGGCGATGGAAAGTAAGGAAGTATTCCAAACTAAAAGAAGAACAAGTGACAAAACTCAGAAGGAGATCTGGGATGCAGTAAGAAAGAAGACAATGGCCGAATAGCAAACAAGATGGGATGTTAGTGACAAAGGGCGATTGACACATCGCCTTATAACAAAAATGGAGGATTGGACTGGAAGAGAACATGGGGAGGTCAACTACTACCTCACACAGTTTTAAACCGGACACGGATGCTTCCGGGCTTATCTGCACTGATTTAAATTTGACGACAATCTGAACTGCCCAGCTTGTTTGGACGCTAACACAGATGCGGAGCATGTTCTCTGTGACTGTTCGCGATACCAAATGAAGCGAGAAAAACTCGAGTGTATCTCCAGACCAGAGTGACACCTGAGTCAATGATGACAACTACGTTGACGTCGGAGGATGGTTGGAACGCAGTAAACAACTACGTAAGGACTATCCTCAAGAAGGTTAGAAATGACGAAAAGAAAATAAGGCAAAGATAAGGCGAAACAACGGAATAAACATGTAGCTAGACGAAGGTCACTGAGGCATGTCGGGGTTGAGGCTGTCCAGAGAAGCAGACGACCAGACGATGCGGAAAGAAGCAGACGCCCGGACGACGCAGAAAGAAGAAGACGTGATGACGACCACATCAATTAGAAGAGGGCGTAAAGAGGCATCCCCCCCCCCCCCGCGAAGCACTACTCGACGGTCGTACCGCGAAGAACAAGGGCACAGAAGATGGAGCTAGGTGCACCTTTACCGAGGGTTGATGAAGGAAAAGAGGGCGTTCCTTGGTACGTTTGGGTGTTTCTCATCTGGCCGTTAAAAGGATGAGTTTAGTCGGTGTGAATCCGACACAAGGCTGACATTGCGGATGGGGCTTTTTCGACGACCCCATAAACAAAGTCACGCTATGGTCTTTCTAAAATTTTCCCTCACATCTCTTCTCCGAAAGAAAATGAAAAAAAAACACACAACATACATGCGTACATACAATCACATACACAAAAATACGTTTTATCAAAAAACAAATAAATACAGGTATTTACGTATCTTCTACATCTACACTATATTAAAACGATAAAATTTTGTCAAAATTTACCAAAACTAGTAAATCACTACGTAATGACAATTATTTTATGATAGATATGTGGCAAAAATAAATACATTATAATATTGCAAAAAAAAAAAAAGAAATTGAGAAAGAGTAAGCGAGAATTGATAAGAACTAGTACTTACAGATGTACGTGGCCGGCACGGCCGTTCTAACCCACGCGAAGATGGTCTCGTACGGATTGTCCTCGGATCGGTTGACCTCGCAACCCTCGCACACAATAATCGCAATCGCAGAGTGTCTATTCGTGAAACGGAGCGGAGCGAAGATAGACTAGGAATGGCTCGCTAGCGCGAGCACAGATTTACCTATGCCCTCTGACACACTGTTGTCAACTCTTGACAGCAGTGTGCGAGCAGGTGGCAACATTGTACGTTGCTGAATTTAAATCTCTCTCGATGCTTATTCTCTCTCTGTCTCTCTTACTCTCTCACATGCTGCGCCTTTAGTAGCTGTAACAACAGAAGTATTATACAGAATGTTGATTCTGTCCCGGAGAGACGTCGTAACGTGCTCAACGTGCGTTAATTGCACTGACAACCGTTACAATTCATGCATATCACAAGATGTAATCTGCAGATTTGGTCCCGATAAATCGGGTGCTGCGAATATTTATTTCTGCAGATATGTTTTTTTTAAGCTGTGTTTGTTAAAATGAAATAACAAAAATCTTTAAGCAGTCATTTTCTTTATGTAAAGAGCACTAACATGAGTTTTGTGATAAGAGAAAGATGTATTGTATATTTCTATTGTAATATCTAAATATTTGTTATAAAAATGTATAATTATATATATATATATTCCTGCAAGCCGTGCGACTGAACACCCAAGGCTGATGAAAATTTTTAATATTTTAACATTTTTATCAATTATCTATAATCGTTTCTATTGATAAATCTCAAATGAGATCTCCACTATTAGGTATATTGCTATATAAGGTTTATTTCTAAAATACTTTTATTAAGTTTGTCATAATTGAAAATTATTTCTGGAATACTAAATCCTTATACAAAAATACATTCATTAAAGCATTTTGACAATATTTTGATTTTAAAATATTAGACATGAAAATTTAAGGTAAGAAATTCATAGTGATTTTATAATCAATAAAGTGTCTTTTGATTATTACTAACTAATCATTATCTTCATAAAATCATAAATAATGTTTTGACTGAAGATCTCACTTGAAATTTTTCAATAAGGATTGTTAAAATATTCTAAGTACTGACTTACTTAATAATTTAATATTGTATAAAATAATAATTAAATTAATTAATCTTTATGTAAGGATATAATATAAGAATTTATATAAAATTACTTAATTTTTCATACTTATATTGATCCCTAGTGGAAAAAAAATTCTTCACATAACAGTTTTTATCTGAAGCGTTTAGACTAAAACAGCAGATAACTGAACAAAACAGAAATTTTTAGCAGAAGAGTGTCAGAATGGAGACAAAGACAACAGTTATTTACAGGTATTATTAGTTTTTATCAGTTTACTTTAGTTTACTGCAGATGATACCAGATTTTGACAGTTTTCAACAGTTACGTTAATTTGATTCTATTATGTTAATTAAGGCGTGTTTTTAAAAGAAAAATTAGTAGAAATCAAAAGATAACTGTTTTGTTTACGAAATAACTAGTAAATGTAAAAGATGACAATCATAAAATGAAGAAAAACTGTTTTAATCTATGAAAAAACTGTTGTCTTGACTTAATAATAGTTATTGTCTGTTGTATTCATTTTTGTTTCATTTACAAAATTGTAAATTTTTATACCTGAAAAAAACTAAAGCTAACCGAAGGAAAGTCTATAGCAAGTGAATAAAACTGAAGACAACAGAAGATTGTTTTCTGTGTCCTTTGCGACGGGATGACCGTCGAGGTAGAAATCTCTCTCTCTCTCTCTCTCTTTCTCTCTCTCTCTCTCTCTCTCTCTCTCTCTCTCTCTCTCTCTCTCTCTCTCTCTCTCTTTTCCATGCTACTCTCTGCCGGAGCTGTACCACTATATGAGTTGGTACTAAAAGAATTGGAAATCTGTTTTGTAGAAAGGATTAGATTAGATTAGATTAGATTAGATTTATTTGACGTACAGTATGTTGTACGATAAAATGTATACAGCAGCAATAGTAGTACAGTAAAAGTATGATAATGTGAAGATGGGTCAAGCGAGAGTGTGTGAGTGTGTGCGTTTGCGTGAGTGTGTACAGGCGTGTGTGTGTGCGTTTGAGTGAATGTGTACAAGCGAATTCAAGTGTTTGTGTTTTCAAGCTCAAGAAAGTGCTCTTTAGCTAGTCTCTTGAAACCTGAGACAGATGTAGTGTTACGAATGTGAGATGGCAGGTTGTTCCATAGGTATGAGGCGCTGATATGAAACGAGTTCCTCAGCGTCTCCGTCGCGAATGTCGGAATATCCAGAGGTATCACCTCCCCCCTAACAGGCCGAAGTGTGACGCGGAAGTCAAAGTATGCCAGTACGTATGATGGTACGGCTGTGTTAAACATTTTTCTTAGGAAACAAACAGTGAAATACTTCCTGCGTCCGGCAGTGGTTAGCCGCTGCAACTCCCGCCTGTATGGGGAAATGTGCTCATCTCTTCTTACACCATAGATGTACCGAATTCCTGTATTCACGAGCCTCTGAAGTTTTAGGTCGAGTTCCTGCGTCAGGTCACAGTATACGAGGGAACAGTAGTCTATAAGAGGAAACAGGAGGGCCTGCACTAAGTGCTTGCGCAACCTGAGATTGGTGCTTTTCCTGAAAAAGTAAAGCCTGTACATTAGTGTGTGAGCACGCTTACACACTTGTGTAATATGCTCCCTCCACGTAAGCTTAGAGTCGAGCACCAATCCCAGATTACGCACGGAAGATTCAAAGCTGACCTGGGCACCCCCTATGTTAATGAAAGTGTTAGCTGTTGAGGGTAATGCGTTTATGTAGTAGGGAGAGCCCAGGACAATTGCTTTAGTTTTAGCAACATTAAGTTTTAGCTTATTCTGTTCAGCCCAACCAGTAATCCTCTCAGCATTGGCACTCATCTTGTTTGATAAAGAATTGAGCTCTTCGAGGTGGCATTGACTGTAAATTTGCAAGTCATCCGCGTAGATGAGATGGAAAACATCGGTATCAAGGCAGAAACCGATGTCATTGATGTACAATGCAAACAGCAGTGGACCCAGAACGGACCCCTGCGGAACGCCGATGTTGAGACGCCGAGGAGAAGAACGTTCGTTATTGTCACCAACGACGGCCTGCTCTCTACCAGAGAGCTGGGAGGCAAACCAGCGGATGACTTGCTTTGAGAAGCCGAAGGTGGATAGCTTTCTCAGGAGCCTGACGTGATACACAGTGTCAAACGCCTTGCTAAAGTCAAAGAGAAGGAGTAGTGTTACTTTCTTTTTGTTTATCCCAGCTCTGGCATCATCAGTTAGCTTAATTAGGCCAGACTGAGTGCTGTGACCAGTGCGGAAGCCTGTTTGAAGATTATCTAGTAATAGCCTTGATTCAAGGTATTCTGAGACTTGCCTATGCACTAGCCACTCCAGAGCCTTGGAGAGAAAGCAGAGAAGTGAAATCGGACGGTAATCAGTCAGGGCTGTTGGTGAGCTGACTTTGTTGAGTGCGCGCACAAGTGACATTTTCCAGGCAGATGGGAAGCAGGGTTCGCTAAGGGACAGGTTGAAAATATGACTTAGTAAGGGAGCAAGAACCGGCAAAGCTTTTGAGATGACAACCTGTGGGATGCCGTCGCTCCCCCTGGCCTGAGTGTCAAAGTGCGATACCGCAGCCAACACGTCCGATTCCGTTATAGGTTTGAATTCGAAATGTTCCGGGAGGTCAAGACTTTCCAGGGTAGCAAGATAATCCTCAACAGCAGGAGCCAGCGGATCATTTGAGATCGCGCTGAAATGCGTGTTGAGTTCATCTGTGGTGAATCTAGATGGTAAGGGGGCCTTGGTGGCAGAAATTCCAAGTTTCTCCAGCTCTTTCCAGATCTCAGCAATATCAGTCAAGATGGACAGGCGTGAATAGTAATAATTCAGCCTGGCCTCCTCGACTTGTTTGTGAGCATAGTCTCTAGCTAGTCTGTAAACGCGTCGATCTGATTCGAGCCTGGAGTCCCTGAAACGCCTGTAAAGTCTATTGCTCTCGGATACAAGGCCACGAAGAGCCGCAGTGTACCACGGGTGACGTTGTCGTCCTGGAGTCACAGTCCGCAATGGAGCGAGGTGGTTGATGGCGTTAGTGAGGTTAGCGTTGAGTAAAGATATGCAGTCGTCAAGTGATGAGGTGGTGAGAGATGACCAGTCACAGTCGCTAAGAAAGTCTCTCAGCTTCTCAGCGCTGATTCCTTTAAAGTTTCTGTATGAGTATGTATTTGGTACGTAGCGTGGAATCTGTACGTCGAGAGTGGCCGTGATAAGGTCGTGTCCGTTGATGAAAGGTGCGTCTGTCTTCCAGTATGACTGCAGGCGATCCTGCTCGTCGATTAGGCACAGATCAAGCCAGGTGTCAGAACCCTGTTTATGGTGTGTGGCACCATAGGAAACGGACGAAAGGGAGTTCTCATCAATGAAGGCCCTGATGAAATTGGCATCTTCAGATGAGGATAGTTGGTCAGAGTTAAAGTCCCCCATTATAACCTTCGTGGAGTAGTTGTGCATGTGAGTTGTTAGTTCGTTAATAAAGTTAGAGCCTTGGAAAAAAGGAGCATGAGGTGGACGATACACAACCCCCACGAAGATGGGAGAAACTCCCTTGGCCGATATCTCACAAAAGAGGTATTCAGGCTTGCCTGGCTTGCCGG
Source organism: Nasonia vitripennis (assembly GCF_009193385.2). Lineage (NCBI taxonomy): Eukaryota > Metazoa > Arthropoda > Insecta > Hymenoptera > Pteromalidae > Nasonia > Nasonia vitripennis. Next base: position 2,545,873 of record NW_022279638.1, read on the forward strand.
ACCATTCACCGTCGGATGTTGAAATAACACTAACCGTCAGAGATTTGTGTATATAGAGGGCCACACCTCCACCGTTTCTGTTTCTGTCTCGTCTGTAGAGCAGGTAATCATCCAGCGAGGGGATGGATGTCACCTTCTCGCTTAGCCAGGTCTCAGTAACAGCTATTATGTGGAATAAAGAGCGAGTGGATAAAAAGAGCCTGATCATCTCAATGTGACCCGTGAGAGAGTTCGCATTAAAATGACAGACCCTTAGACCTTCAGACAGAGATACCTCAGAACCCGATGAAGACACGGCGGATGAGCTTGATGGCGGACGTGGTCGGATGAAATGTAAGTGTGGCAGCTTCATTGTGGAGTGATGTTTACGGCGAGCGGGATCCGAGCTAAAAAATTATCCAGCTCGGCGTCGGTGATAATGACGGTGGCACGCTCGTTGTCATCGTTGCAGCGGACGAACAGTCTCCCGTCCCTGACGAACGTTCGGCAGCCCTGCCTCCTCTTGGCTTCCAACCTAGCCCGTGAACGCAGCTTGTGGACGTCGGTGGGGAGTAGCTCATTGATGTTTATGAGCCCTTGGTGGTCAGGGCTCAGAGCTTTGGCCTCCTCCATCACGGTTGCGTCCAGCTCGTTGGTGTGGAGCTTGCGTTTACGAGCTTTGGCAACGACGATAGCTCGTGCTAGTGCACTCGACGAGAGGGTGACGGCCAGTGGTGGCAATCTGCCGTCACTCCTGGCGGTGTTCCGGGGTGCATCGAGCCTACCCATGACCCTGACGGATGCAATATCTCTCTGCAGGACCGTAGGGTCAAGTGCGTTTATGACTGCAAACGCGAGAAGATGCAGCGAGGTCTCACGGGTGTAGTGCAAGCCCGTGATAACAACAACACTATTTGAGGTCTGCTCCTGCCGTCGTTTGACCTCAGCCAGCTCACTGCGGAGGCTGCTAATGTCCGCAGCGCTGCTGCTGTTGTTGCTGTTGTTGTTGTTGACCTGCTGCAATGCAGAGCTCCTCGATGAGAGATCTTGGACTTGCGCCTGCAACTCGGTGATGGTGGACTCAGCATTAAGTATGCGAGTCTTGAGTGCAGGCAGCTCATCGAGGGCCTTTAGGCGCTTCTCCAGCGGGCTAAGACGTTGCTCAATTCTCGAGATCCTCTCCGACACGATGTTTTGTGTCTGGATGGCTTCCGCATGAGCATTGCGGATGTCATCGAGAGCTTCACGAATGTCCTTCAATGTAGCTTCGATGGTTGGTGGTGGGCGAGTTGGTGAAGTACTTCGTGAAGTGCTGGCTGATGGTGGTGCCGATCTCGTCTTCTTCATCCCCGGTTGTTTTGGGGTGGTCTTAGCCGCTGTTGTCGCAGTCACCCCCGCCGCCGATGTTGACCTGGGCCCCGCTTTGGCACCCTTGGCGTCCGCACAGGGAGGACAGGCTATAAACTGCCTATCGTTTACCACGACTGTCTTGATGTTGATGGTGTTCAGACATTTGACGTGGTAATGGAGCTTGCAAAAAGCACATCTTTTCGGTTCCTTGTGCTGAATAGGCTGTTTACAGCTGCCGCATTGCCGAAAAGGCACTTCCCCGCTCTTTTCGCCGTTTTCACTCATTTTCGTCGATAACTTACTGGCAGTCGGTAGAGCAGAAATTCGTGATGTGATGTTGAGTTATCGACGGAGTGGTAGAGTCGTTGTTAAAACTCTTACGGCTAGATGGAGCGTTAGTGTAAAGAGCGAGAAAGCACCGACCTCAAACAATATGCAGACGCCTTAGAAGTTCTCCCTCGATGCGGTAGATGTCTCCTCGATGTTGATTAGGAGCGGAGAGAGACGCCGTGCGAGCGGGAAACCAAGCCAAGCCGAGCCGAGTAGATTTTGAGGTTAGAAGCCGTGCAGAAAGTTTGTGCAGAAAAGATGTTGAAAATAAATTGCAACCTTCAGCGATTTATATGTCGTCGTAAAGGTTGCAAAAAAGAGCGTGCAACAATCTACAACAAAAGAGGGCCCGAAGGCAAGAAGCGGCAGAAAAGCAGTGCGAAAGTAGGAGCAAAATGAAAAGCTGTCAAAGCGACTCACCGAGAGAGAGAGAGAGCGGAAGGAGAGAGAGAGTACTAGCAGTCGGATGATTTCCACTAGTTCCCGTCGGAGAGAAAGAGAGAGAGAGAGAGAGAGAGAGAGAGAGAGAGAGAGAGAGAGAGAGAGAGAGAGAGAGAGAGAGAGTAGCAGACCATGCCACGCTATACTGCCGGTAGAATCCCGCCGGTACACGCATACACTACGTGGAAAAAGCCAGCGTAGCGCCGAACCAGCGTGGGTGAAGAAGAGAGCGAACCGTTGGGAGGGGGAAAACCGCGTCGTGCGGATCCTCTCGCAGCTCACCGTAAGCCGAGCGTGTGTGTGTGAGAGTCGTCGTATGAGTATGCGAATTATTTAGCCAGAATGAGATAATGAGATTTGCAAATCGAAAATTATGTACTGAATGAAGGAGTGATACTGACTCGCGAGAGTGTGTTTTTGAGCAGAATATTCTGTCAGAAAGCTTGTAAAACAACAATAAATTAACGAAGTATGTATAGCGCATGCGCGCAATTGTATGCGAGACCTCGTGTCGAAATTTGCCGAAGTGACTCGAACACTTGGGTACGAGACTTAGAAGAAAGCAGTAGAAGATTTGTCGAAAATATATTAGGTTTCGAATCGCTGCCTAGAAGAGACCCCCCGGTAGTGCCGAGAGTTAAAGTAGTTTTTTTTCTATTGTTCGCGACGGAATTTTCAGAGCACGAGACATCACCAGTACGAGAGGAAGAGCTGCTTTTGCCGAGAAAGTTGAGGTAGAGAGTGAGGTATCCGCATGCCTATTTCATAGCCGTATTGCCGGGTATTAGATTTGCCCTAGTTGCGAAGCCATCGTATTTAACCGTCGGGAGGTTAGTTTGTCGTGAAAGTGTATCACACGAATGTAAGTTTGCCGCCGAATATCAGCCGACGTTTCGCTGTGAACCACACATAGTCAGTTAAAAATAAAAGAATCGTGGTTTTAGTGTATTAAAATAAAGTGTCATAATTTTTCTCCCGACTTTATCCACGATCGAATCTCCTCAGGGATAAGAAGTCTTCAATAGCCGGCAACGTGTTATTGAATGTTACCTAAAGTTAAATTTGTTCGACCTGGCGCCCATTTAATAAATACCGTCGGGCGATATTGAAACTAATATTAACGAGTGAATGGCGTAATCTCACGCCTGGATTTCCCCGAAAATCCATATCGTTACAGTGGCTGCCCAACGCGTGGCGCACGGTTGTGAAAAGTCAAAAAAATTAATTGCGAAGAAGACGAAAGTGCGTAGTGCGCGATATTTTTGCAGCCAGTAAGACGCTTAACCGCCATCTTGGGGACTCGGCGTCGATCATGCACGCATTAAATTCCAACTTTGTGCTCTCACAGCCAACAAAGTGAATAAAATAATTTTTCTTGTGTGCCGTAAAACTCGTGTTGTAGTGCCGGGATAATTAAAACTCACCGTATTGCCAAAATTCGCTGACCACGTGGAATCAGACAAAATAGCCGAAAAACTGTGGTTCACAAAAGTGATTTTATGGTTTACCCTAGTGTTCTTTTTTCGACTTTAGCGTGACAATACACGAGTTTTTGACTTCTCTTACAGTCAGTCGAGTGCGTAGAATTTTTCCAGTACGTAGCCGTGATAATTATGGCCGAAAATCTCTGACCACGTGGAGTTAGTCACAGTAGCCGAAAAACTGGGGTTCACAGAAGTGATATCATGGTTTACCCTCGTGTTCTTTTTCGACTCTAGCGTGGCGATACACGGGTTTATAAATTTTTTTACAGTGAGTTGAGTGTGTAGAATTTTCCCAGATATAATACGAGACCGTAGAAAATTTATTATTTCTTTTTCTTGCAAAATTCGAAGTCGTAGTAGTTGAGGAAAAAAAATTAATGCTTAGCTAACTTGTTTCAATTTTTTTCTTTGAGTATCGACCTAGATTTTACGAAGTGTTTGAAACGAGAAAATTAAATTTTCTTTTTTATCGTCGTGATAATTCGCAGTCTTGTAATAAGCCGTTGACCACGATCACGTGGTAAATTGAGGTTCACAGAAGTGAACACTTGGTCTACCCTGATTTGCGCATTACAGCCGTAATTTCACGATCGTTAATGAAAATTTCGTTGTTATGGAATTTTAAAAATATATAGCAGTAGTTGAGACTATTGAGAGTTGAAAAATAATTTTCCCTGTTGGTTTATGTATTGAGAGTTAAGTTAGAGTCCATAGAGAAAGTGAAGAAAAATTTGCTTTCCCTACTGAAAAAAATCGCGCGATAATCGCATAAAAATCGCAGGATAATCGCATAAAAATCGCGTAAAGTTATCGACCAATTTGTCGCGCGATAATCGCGTAATTATCGCGTGACATATAAAAAAATCATTAAAAAATTTCAATGTATAAAAAACTGTTCCTCATGGTATTAAACGCTTATACACTGTTGCGCTCATACTTTTACAAGGAATTAAAAAGGTAATTCGAAGATTTAAATAAAATAATTTATTTGATAATAGCCCTGCTAAAACCGACCGATTAAAACGTATTAGAAAAAACAGTAATCGGTCATGATCGGCGATCTTAATACGAGATTTTCCTACATAAAATGATGAACACTATTAAATCCGATTAAAATTAATTATCGTAAAGAATCTGCTTATTTGGAATCGGTTTAATAGGTTTTAATATAATACTTGATTTGTAATCGGATTTAATTCCTTTAATCGGATTATATCATATAATTAAGTATTATGATTTCTTATTAAATATGAATAATAAATTATAATTTTATAAGTTTGAATCCACTTTTATTCATTTTAATTATACATTGTATATAACATATAATATATAATCGGAACTTTCGCACATTAATACCGATTTAATCGGAAATAATCGTTTTTTTTCTAATCTTACATTTTGTATTTTAAATGTATATTTATATATTAAAACTTTGGCTTTTTTATGATTAGAAAAGTTTTGAACGCTTACATATAGAAATGAACCTTACATACGTCATTAATATTTTTTTACTTTTTAACCTTAAATGTTCAGTCTCATTTTTTCAGTACGACTTATTAAAATGTAATTTGTTAACAAATTTTAAAACAAATAACATATTATTTTCAAAACTTAAATAAAAATATAAGCATTTATCAATGATTATTTTTTTAGAATCATGTAAAATAAAAGAATTTTTTGAGTTATTATATATTCCTATCGAGATATCACAATCTAAGTACAAAAAATAGTAATTTATACATTTTTAGGAACTATTATCATCACTGCCGAGCAAACCTAAAATTTCTCGTGTTTCATCATCACTCATTGACATGAAGCTATTGTTGTCAGTCAACGTTTCATCGATCGATTCATTTTTTGAGATGCTACTTGCATTATCTTCATCGATGATATTGTCGGGGTCAATAAATAGAGGATCACGCATAGGTAAAGAATTTTGTCTTGATTTCTCTTCTTTATTCTCTTCCAATTCTTGATCTTTTTCTGCAACTTCTTCTTCTTTATCAGCCTTGCTTGTAATATCGTCTTCTTTATTTTCGTTATCAGCTGTATTATGTACTTCTACTTGTACTATAGTTTGATTAGGTACCTTGTCATTTTCATCATTATTTACAGACTCTGCCTCTTGTTCTTCGCCATTAACATTAATGTCTTCATCATCTTTGTCAGAGTCTGCAGCTGTGATGCGTTTTCCTTGTTTTGGTGGTTTCTTTAAATCAGCAATTTTTTTTCCAGCGTAGTGGTGAAATTTGGTCGTCTCTTGAGTAAAAAATTTTACATCTTTTTTTGGTAACTGGAGTGTATATATTTATCATCCAATATTTGTAAAATTCTGAAAAATAATTTTAATGTGTAATATATATCATAAAAAGAATGTTTACAACTTGAAAAAATACATTAACACAAGAAGTACTTGTTAAATTAAAAAAAAATTAATGTATAGTAATAATTTTAATTTACCTTCACATGCCAATTTTACTTCATCTAATTTTCCACATTTCACTTTTCCTTCGCCACTTCTCCTACTTTTGAAGCCTGACTTGGTACTTGTCAGTAGTTCGTCAACAGAAAAGACAAGTGTAATAATATACCCAGCTAACTGACTAGGTGACTTCGAGGTGTTTAAGATACCCGTGTATTCATTCTCTGACAGCCATATATCACGACCAATATGATACTGCGTATAAATAAGTTTACATTATTATAACAAGTAGAGAGAACATTATTTATGAAAAATTACTAAAACAATACCATTACCCTTTTCATGTTGCCAGAGGTTCTACGACTACCGATTGCTGGTAAATCATATCCAATCTGTACTGATTGTTGGGCTTCAGTGAGTCTGTTGAACATTTCTAAATAAGAAAAATATATTTATGATTTTTTATTAATACGTTATACTATTCAAAAACTTAATATTATTGTACGCATGAATACAGAATTACCCTCTTTTTCTTTGTTGCTTTCAATCACAGATTGCTGAAAATCTTGATTTAATTTTAATAATGATATATAGTCATTCTCTTTTTGTACATATTTTTTCTTGTACGACTCTTTTTGTTTAGTCAATTTTTCTATTTCTTGTTGAAGCTTTGCATTCTTTTCCTTTAACTCTTTGATTTCGAGATATTTATTTATTTTGAGGGTTGCTATCTGCTCATTCAAATTAATCACTGATTTTATCTGAAATAAAGAGAATTTCATTAACAATTTTTTCAAGTGTATATAAGATACAAAAATCATTATGTTTATTACCTTTACTTGACTATTTTCACTTTTACTATTATTAGGTTTAATTTGTTTCTTTGGTATTATATCTGCAGCTGCAAAATCTTCTAAATCAGTTGAATTGGACCTTTTTCTATTTATTGAGCTAGAAGGAGACGGACTGCTGTTTTCTTTGTTATGAGGCTAAAATTTTGAATAATAATATTGAATATTATTCACTAGTATTAATTTTGTACAAATTATAAATCAACTACATTAAAAATATACTAACAAACGAGAAGTGTGTTACATATACTAATTATTAGCTGTAATTTATTTATTAAACGATTACCTTAGGATTACTATTTGTACTTTCCATCTTTACGTTGTCATTTTTCTTTGGCAATTTAGATGTTTGTACTGTAGACATCCTTGATGTAGAACTATGCAATTTTGACTTTTGATTGTCAACAGATGTAAGTACTACACTAACTTCTTTTGGTACAACCTAAAAATTTTATAAAAATATGGTATATAATAACGTACATAAAAACTATTCGTACATATAAAATACGTAAAAACCATTCGTTACACTACACTTGTTAAGTGAAATTTACCATATCAGTATTGACGGTACTATTTTTTGAGAGAGTCTTCGTTGTTTTCTAGAAAAGAAAAAAATAAACTATAATAAGAATTTATTTTTATACAGAATTTCTTATAAAAATACAATATCTGCAAGCATACACCATACATACACTGACTTATCAGACACAACAATATGTTCTTTAAATGTTTATAAGAAAAATATACTGAAAATATACGTACCACTTGAGATACGTTGGGATTGTCATCGTTAAAGTGTTGCAATATACCACTAACCATATTTTGTAATTTTTTCCCCTGTGAAAATCATTGATTAGTATTATACAATATAATTTATATTAATTACTATTCGTAATGCATTATACTGTTAATACGCAAGGTGCAGATTCTCTGGTTTCTTCATTAGTACGCTTCTTATTTTTGCTGGAATCTTTTACATTATGTTCAGTTTCTGATGAAGACGATGCTGTCATTAATAATTTCATTGGTGTTTCAGCAACTCTTTTAGTTGATAAATCTTTCAGCTTGATTGTTAATTCTTTTTTAGTATCTATAAAATGTCGTGTGTGAGAGAGAGTCTGATATGAATGTAATATGTATATATATATATATATATATATATATATATATATATATAAAATTTAATAAATATATTTCTTAATTACCAGCAATCATTAAAACTTGAACGGGAACTGAGGAATCATCGTCCTTACTTTTCATTAGATATTTCACATTTTTGTTATACGTTTTTAGATTAAAATGATGCAAATCTGAGACGGGAATAATTATCTTTTTCTTTGCTTCCCGTCCAGAAAGTATTTTAATTAATGCATACATTTCTGATATGTTATAACTGCAGTTCAATATTATATATATATATATATATATATATATATGTACTTATATGCTAATTTGTAATATAATTATATTTGTAATTAATAAGTCACATTATAAAAACCAAACTTTTATATATATAGTCTAGCCTATACTCCTATAGCTTATATAGATATGATACTGTACTATCGCAGCTATATATTTTGAACTCTGAAGCTTTAAATCATTTCACTTTACTAGTGAAAAGTTCATTTACTCTTTTAAAAACTGACGTGTCAGAATTCGAACTAGATGAATGTGAAAAAGGACTTATAACATTTGTGTGTATGTTTCAAGATATGTATGGAATCGAATATATGACTTATAATGTTCATGCTTTGATGCACTGCGTACAATCGATGCGAAAGATTGGACCATTAAGTAAAAATTCAGCGTTTCCATTCGAAAGCTCTATTTATACGTTAAAACAGTATATTAGTGGTCCTAAAGGGATGGATCGTCAAATGGCAAGAAAACACTTGCAAAAACTAATTTTTCAAAGATCCGATAATTTTGGAATAGAAGAATCAATGAGATTTTGTAGTAGTATGTTTCAAGAAAGAAGGCTGAAAAAATACTATAAACAAATTGAAAATGTAACGCTGTGCGGAAAAGGTATTTTTAAGAACTATAACGATATAGGTGCTTGTATTTCTTATAAAAAATGCATATACAAAGACACGGTGTATCATACTGTAAAATACGCTCAAAATATTAAAAAAGACAATAGTATAGCTCAATTAAAATCAGGAGAATTTTGTCAAATAATAGAAATTTTGCAGAATAATAATAATTTATGTATGTTAAGATTGGCCTTAATTACAATATGCGTTGATGACCCCTTCCCTGGTGTGCATCATATAAAATGTATAGCCAAAGAATATTCTTATAAAGACTGCGATTTATTTGTTGTAAATATTGATGAGGTGAAGCAAAAAACTATAATTGTAGAAGTTTTTAATGATCGTTACATTTGTATTATACCAAACAATTCTGAAATTCAGTAATTAAAATAATTAAAATAAACTTTATTCATTACTACTAATTTATTAAACATTTATTTATATGTGAAACCTTCCGATATAAAAATATACCCACTTTCAGCTAAAAGGTACAAATTTATTATTTCCGATTATAAAAATTATGAGACAGTAAATACCACTAAGATTAAATCCTATCCATTCAGATTACAAGCAGTCGTTCGAAGTCCTATTAAGATTAAGTTCGATTCTTTCCGATTACTAGAAATCTTATAAAACCTCCTATTAAATCCGATGCAGTTTAAAACTTATTGTTTCCGATTAAAAAAATCTTTACAGTGTCGCATTAAATCCAATTATGATTAAATCCGATTGCTTCTGATTACAAGGAGTCGTTCAGATAAACTCATTAAATCCTATTAAAATTAAATCTGATTCTTTTTAATTGAGAGAAATGGTTAAAGCATTCTATTAATTCCTATTTCGATTACATCCTATTACATCTGATTTCTCGTTGAATTTTGAAAATTTACTAAATATTAAAACCTATTTATTTCGATTAAAACCGATAAAAAAATACCCGATTTATTATTATTACAGTTAAATCCTATTACATCCGATTACTATGTAATCGGTACATCCTATTTGCTATATTAAAACCGATTACAATGGATATACTTTTAATTTTTTATAATCGGATTTAATTAGTCGGTTTTAGCAGGGAGCAGTATAATTTTACAAAATCTACTAGATAATACATTTTTGGTACAGTTAATACTAAAGCTAGGAACATTTTTTGGTACATTTTGAACTGTAACTAGATATCACGGAAAAGTAACGAATAAGATACTTATAATCATAATAATAATATTATCAGCTAGTGACATGCTCGATATTGTTTATATTGAAGAGGGTCTAAAATTTGAATTTTTAAATTACTTTGGGTACGAGACTTTCAAAAGTAAGAAACCTTCTTACAAAATTCTAAAAAATCTTAAAAATAACTCGTTTTTTTTGTTTTGATCGTATTTTTATAAAAAAATAAATAAATTTTACGATTTTGTTCGAAACAACAACTAATTTATCCTGAATAATTGTATCTTAGTCTTCTTCTTGCAATTTGCAATTGACTTTCTTCTTGAGTAAAGTGTTTATCTTTTTCTATATTCCCTTCTCAAATTACGAATCTTGTGTCTCAAGTAATAAATGACTTTTGATAACTGCGTCGAACACGCTCCTTACTTCTCAACGATGTGTTACTTTTCAGAAAATCGTAGAACAAACCTTAAGAAAAATGGAATCATTTCATTAAAAATCTTAATAATTTAATTGATCGTCACAACATAATAATAAACTACTTACTTATAAGTAATCGCAATAATTTTTTTTCAATAACTTTTACGGGTGATCTGTTTGGAATGTTTTCGGCACCGTGTGTAAAATCTAAAGCTCTATTAGCTAAGACATCGTGTCCGCCCCAAATGTGGATAGCTAAGGAAGATACGAAGATTGAAGGTTTTTCTATTAATATAAGATCCCATGCTTGTCTACGTATCGTGATATTTTCACCAAGATAAATCTGTTTACAAAAAAAATCATGATTTTTATTAATATTATTTAGTTATAATTTTCTAATTCAGTTATTGTGTTGAAAAAAAAATAATCACCACATCAGGTTGATCGTCCAGTGACTTATAACGATTTCGTTTTTCTCATCTGGCATGCTCACTTTCAGGTCTTTCATAATAATCAATACACTGTTGAATAAACAGTGGTGTTTTAGTATACAATCTAGTTGGATCTGGAAACCAAATAGAATTTAATTATTAAAGTTCAACATTTCTATTATTTAATAAGCTAACAAGGAAGGGTACCCAACCCGAACTCACCGATTTTGATGATTTTCATATATGTTGTAGAACATAAAAAAATAAGAGACACGTATTTTTTTTTATCGGCTAATTTTCACTTTTAAGGGGTAAAAACCTCCCCTAAAGTTAACCCCCAAAAAGCGTTTTTTTTAAATATCTCGGCTTAAAATTAATATTTTTCAATGAAACAAATTGGAGGTTATTTCTTACAAAAAGAGCAAGTATTTCATGGTGATTTGAAGAGTAAGGGTAGCATCCCCTATTTTTTAGGGGTTGAAAACATATATTTTTTGGCATAATTTTATAATAAAAATGTTTAAACCGACTAAAAAAAATTGGAAAAAATGTTTAAACATCCTTAATAACAAAATTTAGTTGACGTCTTTCGGTGTTTTCATAAATATTACCCCTAAGGGGGTAAACCACCCCTAACACAAAATAACTGTAAATATGTAATTCAATACATAATATTTCGTAGAAAGTTTGTATATAGAGGTTTTCGAGGTCACTGATTACAAATCTGTTATCAGATTTTGAAAATTCAAAATGGCGGATCCAATATGGCGGACGGAAATATCGAAAAAAAATTTTATATAATAAAAAAGTTTTAAACGACTAAAAAATTTGGAAAAAATTTGTAAACATCTATAATAAACAAATTAAGTTTTTCGGTTTTTTCATAGATACTTCCCCTTAGGGGGGTAAACCACCCCTAACACAAAATAACTATAAGTATACTTCAATCCATAATATTTTGTAGAAGGTTTGTATATAGAGGTTTTCGAGGTCGCTGATTACAAATCTGTTATCAGATTTTGAAAATTCAAAATGGCGGATCCAATATAGTGGACGGAAATATCGAAAAAAAAATTTTAACTTTCAAAAAAACTTGTTTACAAATGTGGGATCTTTGTAGCCTATACATGTGAACTAAAGAGCCTTAAACCCTAAACCCCTAAAGAACAAATAGGCTAAATGGTTGTGCATTTTAACCAAACGACTCCAAACCCCTAACCTCCAGACAAGCCGAAGGCCTATGCTTTACCGTAGACACGAGTATAGACATATTACCGATATTTTATTCTATCATTTTGTATGTAACAAATAACGTCTCGTTTTATGTTTCAATCAAAGATTATTTATTTTTCTGCTTTTATAAATTAGCATAATTTCAAAAGTAATTTCATAAATTATAAAGTATTTCATAAATTGCATAATTATATAATTTTATAAATTCAAAAAGTCCACACTTTTTTGCAAATGAAAAAACATAGGTTAATAAAATTAGTTTATCAAACTCTTTTGCGTTTTGTAATAAAATTTAATGTTGTCAAACTTGGGAGTTTTTCATTGTTACAATTATTTTGTAAGCCAAACGTTTTTTAGATGAATTCTCGAAGTAATGATTATTGTATCTATAGTAAAATATTTACAGTCTGGAATTCCATAATAATACTATTTGATACGATTTAATGAATTTATCAAAAAATCTAAATTTAATAATAAATATTATTCTAATTATTATTATTATTTTTCATTATCATTGCTATTATCAGTATTACTGTTATTATTGCTATTGCAATTATGCTTATTCTTCTTCTTCTTATTATTATTATTATATTACTATGATAATTTTTGTTATTGGTAAAAATACATAAAAGAATATTAATACTCGAACTTCATTTGCAATTAAAGAACACGTTGTTATTGAAAGGGAATTTTATATGCATTCATTAGTTTAATGAATGTTATCGTACATTCAATGATAATTCCACAGATAAATGTCTTTCACTCATAAAAGTTGTTGACAATATGTGCGAATCAGTATGTTCTTTTTTTAGATTGTTTTCATCGAGTGTTCATCTCAGCTGCCTGTGTTATTTTTTAGGCAGTGAGTGAGTTTTGTGGGTATTCTAGTTCGATGCCGGAAAGTACGAATAGTACGTCTTTTTGTTTGTCAGTGGTATCATACAGTTGTAGAAAATTTTCTTTAGTGATTTTATATAGATTTACATTATTCAATTTCAAAGTGAATAAAAGTTGAATAAAACCAAAAATAGAGTTTTCCGAACATCACAAAGTGGAACGAGAATTCTTCTCCAATGCATAAATTAATGATTTGATTCAATTTACATTCACTCGTTTTATTCTGGTAGAAATGTAGCAGTCGTGCCTTACATGCAAAAACACAGCTTGTATAAATTTTACCGCTTGTTTTCATTTTAGATTGAAAAATGAAAATTAATCCGTTAAACGTTCTAAACTTATTATTAGCATACTTTCAAGCGTTAAACATACCAGATAGTGTCACGAATTATCACGAAACAGAGTTGGCCGAAAAAATAAAAGAAATTTTAATAGATGCAACACATGATTTCAACGATGTAGAAATGATTACTGATGACTCTTTGGATTTTCAAGAAGAGTATAAAGACCATAATGTGGAAATAATTGAAGATGAAGTGCAACATCATTTTCCTGATCCGGATATAGCACCAACAAATCAATGTACAGCAGATAATGAAGAACTAGATTTTGAATACAAAAAAAGAGCTGTAGAATTTTGGAGAAGTAGCAAAACGAAGCAAAATTTAAGTCTCAAAACAGTGCAAAACAGATTCAAAAAAGTATCATCTATTAGTCAGCTACGTCGTTGGGCTCATTCAATTAATAAAGGTGGCACGTATAGAGAAAAAGTAGCACAAATTTGTCAGTATACCCTGGATAATTTTCAAGCAGCTCTCGACAGTGGTTCAATTATCCATGATGAAGATATAATTCGATGGGCCTTACAAGCTAAAAAAGAAATTGGTTTTGATGATATTAGATTCAAAGCTTCTAAACATTGGTTACTCAAATTTAAGCAAGCACACCGAATAGTTTCTAGGAAAATAAATAAGTTCATAACAAGAAAAACACTAGAAAGTAGTGCAGAACTTACGGCTAAAGCTGAAGCATTTATCGATGACGTTAAATCGTGTATACCAAGGATTGGACTCGAAAATTTGTATAATACAGATCAGAGCGGATTTCAGCTAGAAATGCATTCTGGAAGAACATTAGCAGTAGAAGGAGAAAAGCAAGTGCAATGTCTGGTACAGTCAATTTCAGCAACAACGCATAGTTATACTATACAGCCACTAATATCAGCTACTGGACAACTGTTGTCACCGCTATTTCTTGTTTTAAAGGAACCAAGTGGCAAGTTTGGCCCTATTGTAGAACAAAACATATTTAGACCAGAAAACGTGTACGTGGAAGCATCCAAATCTGGAAAATTAACAACAAGTAAGGGAACTAATAACAATTTTTACATTGTAATATCGTTGATCAGTTAATTAGTAAGTCGTTTAATTGCAGATCACTTCAAAATCTGGTTGGAAAAAATATTTTATCCCTATGTAGGCCATCACTCAATACTATTACTTGATTCTTGGAGTGGTCATTGTGACAAAGTTATAGAAGAAACAATGCCACAAAATAAAATTATTAACATAAAAAAATTCCAACTGGAACCACAGGAAAAATACAACCACTTGATGTCTATGGATTCCGTATTTGGAAAAACTTTGTCCGGACATTTTCTGATAATGTAATGTTAATGGACATGATATGAATTTACATGTGAGAAATAATATAATTAAACTTCAATCATTGGTTCACAACCAACTGTCTTCACCGAGATATATAGATTTGTTTAAATATTCCTGGTATAAAAGCGGTTACGTCAATGAAAATCCAGATAAATTTGATAATCCTATAGATTTCAGTTTTGGAAAGTCTTGAGCAACACATTGTGAAATAGAAGGGTGCACAAACATTGCAATTGTACGATGTGGTTGGTGCAAAAAAGCATTGTGCTTTAAACACTTTTATGAGGACTACCATTATTGTAAAAACATCGTAAAATAATATATTTTATGCTCAATACAAAAAATGCACTATGGCAAAAGATAAAAGATTGTAGATTATTATTATACTCTAATATTATAAACAAAAATACATTATAAGTTGAATTTACAAGAAAGGAATTTCAATAACATTCTGATAACAATTTCTACGGAAATTATAAAACTGCTTCACACACAGAATTTTCTTGTTTACAAATTTAGGAATTTGAGGTGGTTTGGTTAAAAAGCACAACCATTTAGCCTATTTGTTCTTTAGGGGTTTAGGGTTTAAGGCTCTTTAGTTCACATGTACAGGCTACAAAGATAACACATTTATAACAAGTTATTATGAAAGTTAAAATTTTTTTTCGACATTTTCGTCCACCACATTGGTTCCGCCATTTTGAATTTTCAAAATCTGATATCAGATTTGCAAAGAGCGATCTCGAAAACCCTTATATACGAACCTTCTACAAAATATTATGGATTGAAGTATACTTATAGTTATTTTGTGTTAGGGGTGGTTTACCCCCTAAAGGGTAGTATCTATGAAAAAATCGAAAAACTTAATTTGTTTATTATAGATGTTTACAAATTTTTTCCAATTTTTTTAGTCGTTTAAAACTTTTTTATTATATAAAATTTTTTTTCGATATTTCCGTCCTATTGCTTCCGCCATTTTGAATTTTCAAAATCTGATAACAGATTTGTAATCAGCGACCTCGAAAACCTCTATATACAAACTTTCTACGAAATATTATGTATTGAATTACATATTTACAGTTATTTTGTGTTAGGGGTGGTATACCCCCTTAGGGGTAATATTTATGAAAACACCGAAAGACGTCAACTAAATTTTGTTATTAAGGATATTTAAACATTTTTTCCAATTTTTTTTAGTCGGTTTAAACATTTTTATTATAAAATTATGCCAAAAAATATATGTTTTCAACCCCTAGAAATAACCTCCAATTTGTTTCATTGAAAAATATTAATTTTAAGCCGAGATATTTAAAAAAAACGCTTTTTGGGGGTTAACTTTAGGGGAGGTTTTTACCCCTTAAATGTGAAAATTAGCCGATAAAAAAAATACGTGTCTCTTATTTTTTTATGTTCTACAACATATATGAAAATCATCAAAATCGGTGAGTTCGGGTTGGGTACCTTTCCTTGTAAGTATATCCATAAAGGTAGTGATAAAGCATTTCGTTCATATTACAAAAGATGTTGATTGTCAAACTGATCATAAATTTGATGGAATTAAAAAAATTATGTTGATGAAAGAATTTTTCCTTAATTTGCGGGGGGAGCTGTGCATCTCCGAAATAAAAAACTATAAATAAAAAAATGATTTGTTGTATTAACAATTAATAAATTTTAAAAAATATGCTAAAGAATGCGGGGGCTGCGGGGGAGGGGTGCGAGGGGTTTTTGCAGATTATTCAAATCACATGGAAAATGAAAGAATTTTTCCTTATTTTGCGGGGGGGCTGCCAGAGGGGGTGCGTTAGAGTATCTCCAAAATGAATATATATATATATATATATATATATATGTGTGTGTGTGCGTGTGTGTGTGTGTGTGTGGGTATCCGGAAAGTTGATCGAAAAATTGTAGTATTTTACTTCAGTTGACAGGGACATTTCGCCAGGATGAAATATCGCTAGAACATTTCACCAGCTGCGACATTTCGACAGGTACAACATTTCGCCAGGAATCATATATAATGCTGTTTGAACATATTTTTTTACCCGAATAAATCTGTTAGTATTGATAAATTACTAGAAAGCTATGTCCAGCCCAAGATGCTATTATAATGCTACCCCAAGTTGGCAATGTTGAGATTTTTAAGCAACTCAGTACTAGAACCAATTGCAACACAAACCAAGGGCGGTAATGCCCTGACGGAATGTTCCGAGTAAAATGTCGTTTGATGGAATGTCCCCTAGTAAAGTGTCAGTT
Organism: Nasonia vitripennis; assembly: GCF_009193385.2. NCBI lineage: Eukaryota > Metazoa > Arthropoda > Insecta > Hymenoptera > Pteromalidae > Nasonia > Nasonia vitripennis. The sequence continues at coordinate 2,562,846 of NW_022279638.1, forward strand.
AGCCAAACCTATATTTTGTGTCACGAGCGCCGCGGCTTCGTCTGCTTCACAAACTCGCCTTCGTAGCGCTACCGCTCCACTTGATATTAGGCAAATTAAAATTACTTAACGTTAAACCGTTTGCTTGCTTTACTTTTTCAATTGAATTTATTGCTATATTTTCACCTACAAATTTTTTATGCTTAGGATGATAAAAATTACTTTAATATTTCTTATATAATTCTCGTGCATTGATAGCATTATAAAAAATACAAATAAAAGCAAACAATTTACATAGTACTGTTGAAAACTGTATTTGTACTGCTTCTTGTAAACATTTGTCTCACTCTTTATCTTCATTGACAAGCTGTTTTGATATAGCAGCTTCATAAAATGTAGGATATAAAACTCCATTAACAGTATGTAAATCTTCAAATGAGGTTGGCCCTTTAATATGTAAAAGTAATCTGATAAAGTATTCTACTTGGTCTTTCGGATTCAATAAAATACATTATGCTTAATATTAGTCTATGAAATTTTTTTCCTTTCGTCCCATGTTTCTAGTTTTTCGTCAAATGTGTAATGTATTAGTATATTAGAATACAAATAATTTTTTGCGTTATGATCAGTTTGATTTGATTTAAAAAATGCATTTAATGTCGTTTCTATTGATTTATTCTAAATTTTTTCCTCCTCTTTTTCGAAATACGCATATTGTTGATCTTTGTTTTGAAAAGCTAATCTTTTTACAACATGCGCAAAATTTCGTAGAAACAATATTCTTATAATCCATACATAGCTTCCGGAGGTCTCGAATATCTTGTTTTGAGATATTAATTGATTTCATTATATTTGTATCGGCTTCTTCAATATCGACTTAAGGGTAACGAATTCAGACCCGTCTAACATATCGCCAAAGCGAACTGCGCCCCTTCACTGAAACCCAATAAGTAGTCAAAGTGTATGCATATATATTCGTAATGTTTTGGAAGAAATTATATTATATACATTATATTAGGCATGAACAGACTTGCTAGCCATAAAACGAAGGCTATCTATATATCTAGTAGGAAGAAAATAAAGGCAATATCGCTGACAGTGGACAGACATGAAATAGACTCTCAGCCGGGAATCACCATGGACGTCAGACTAACTTTTAAGCAGCATCTCACAAGGGTAAGCAATAAGGCAGCAAAAGTCAGTGCTGCACTATTGCTACTAATACCAAATGTGGGTGGACCAACGCAGGGATGAAGGTTACTCCAAGCCAATGTAACTACATCAATCATGTTATAAGGTGCCCCACTATGGGCGGACGCTATGTTGGTGAAGTCCTTTGCACGAAAGCTGTCAACAGTTTATAGGAGAATGATAATCATGTTCCGTTTAAAACTTTTCTATTTAATGCAAACATTTTTTTTATAGTGCATGATGAAAATTTTTGATAAAGTACTCTGTTAGAATTAGTCAACATAATTATTTATAACCTTGATTTCCAGGATTTAAAGGTGTTAAGTCTATATAATTTCAACGAAATTCACTAACAATAATAAAAAAAGTGAGGAGGTTAAGTTTCAATTGTATAGAAAGTAAGTTAATCGCTCGAAATCAAAATACTCTACATACCTGTTGTTCGGTTTTCAAATGCTTTTTTAGCTTTTTCTTCGCATAACTGATCAATGGTAAATCATTAAAAATATACATTTTTTTATGTTCTGACATTGTAACATATAATCAGCTGTATAATCTTAAAAAATGAGTTATAGGCAGACATAAAAAACATACAACTTATTTTTTCCTCCAGGGTTTAAAAATTTTAGTTCGTGTCATACGTATATAATTACAAAAAGTTAAAATACAAATATGAAAACTATTACAAGATAAACAAAAACAACCGACCTCGCTACCCCAGGAAGCACGACCATCGCCCTTCCGGGCCTCGACGCACAACACCACATTCTCACAACCGGCCCCCCAACAGCAGCCAAGGCTCGTCGCCTCCTTGGACCTCGCCTCGAAGCTGCCAGAGCGGAATTCCGAGTTCTGCTAGAAATGGGGATTGTCCGTCTATCAGATAGCTCCTGGGCCAGCCCGCTTCGTCTCGTCCTGAAACCAGATGGCACGTACCGCATCACTGGTGACTACAGACAGCTGAACAGCCGTACCGTGCTGGATCGCTACCCGCTGCCAGTAATTGAGGACCTGCTCCTCGCGCTGGGAGGCAGCATTTTCTCGGTGGTTGATCTCAAGAAGGCCTTTTACCAGCTGCCAATCGTCCCCGAAGACGCGCATAAAACAGCCATTATCACTCCGTTTGGCTTGTTCGAATTCACACGATCATCCCTGGGCCTGCGCAACGCCGCCCAGTCGCTGCAGAGAGCCACGGACCAGTTGCTGCGCGATCTGCCCTTTGCTCACGCCTATCTCGACGATATAATCGTCGCCTCGAACAACGAAGAGGAGCACATGAGACATCTCAAGGCCTTATTCGACGTCCTGCGAGCGGCCAACATCAAAGTAAACCCAGAAAAATGCGTCCTGGGAAAGAAGCAAGTAACGTACCTGGGATACTCGGTCTCCGCCGAGGGCTCGAGACCTCCACAAGACCGCATTGACGCCATCCAGGCTTTTCCCAAGCCCAGCAACTCCGCACAGCTTCGTCGACTGCTGGGTCTCGTCAACTATTTCCGACGCTGCATCCCGGGCGCAGCACGTCTCCTCGCACCGCTCAACGACCTCCTGCGGCACATCCCACCGAAAAAGAAGGCCATTCTTGCGCGACGACGCGCCCAGGAGACTGCTTACCGATGCCTCCGACCACGCAATCGGCGCAGCATTAGAGCAACAGGACCCGGACGGCTCTGGGATTCTTCTCGAGGAAGCTGTCCAGCACTGAGAAAAACTACAGTACCTACGACCGCGAGCTCCTGGCAGCCTTCGCGGCCATCAAGCATTTTAAGGGCATTCTTGAGGGCGGCCCCTTTACGCTCCTGACGGACCACAAACCGCTCACCTTCGCGGCGCAGCAACCGACGGAGAAGGCTTCTCCTCGACAGGCGCGGCAGCTGGACTACATCCTCCAGTTCCAGGTCGCACTGGTCTACACCAAGGGCCCGGACAACATTGTGGCGGACGCTCTCTCCAGGGTGGAAACAATCGGCATGCCAGCTAACCTAGACCTGGCAACCCTGGCACAACATCAGGCGAACGACGCGGACCTTCTGCACATCCTGGCAGCTCCAACACCAGCTCTACTCCTGCGTCCCCTTGACATCGACCAGACGACGCTCCACTGCCATCTCCAAGGCCTCGCTGAAGCCGGCCTTTCTGGAGTCGGCGGATCGAGAGGACTCTCCGCCGGCCCCGCAGCCTCCAGCCCCATCCAGCCTACAGCCCGCCCTGGCGCAGGCCTCACCGCCTCCAGGACCTCAGCCGGAGCCTTTGCTGGCTCCCCAGCCGTCGGCGGACCCTATCCCGCCGCCGCCTCAGGAGCGGACTGCACCACCATCGCCCGGCCCGCCACCCTCGCCAGCGCGAGCAAGCCAGGACGGCTCCCTCAACAGGCAACCACGTCGACATCGAGTATCGTTCTTCCTGGCCCCTGCACTCGTCACTGGTGGGGGAATAGCTGTGGGGGCTCCCGCCGACCACCACCGGAGTCATCGCAGGAAGCAGCGCCTGATCCCCAGGCCTGACTTCCTCTAACCCAGTCGCTCCATCCGACCGCCGCCTTTCCCGCGGCGCCCTCTCCGAGCCGCCACAATGCGTGGCGAGGCTGGTGCCACGGCGAGGCTCGAGCGCCATGTTCGGCAGAACGCTCTGGATCGCTCACTCGGCAACAGCGCCCAGAGTTTACTAGAGAGAGAGAGAGAGAGAGAGAGAGAGAGAGAGAGAGAGAGAGAGAGAGAGAGAGAGAGAGTTTTTGTAAAGCATTGTGAATAAAGTCTTCGTTAGCTACTTTTATATATACGAGTTTTATTCCTGACTACCTCGAGCTCAGGCGAGCCTCCTACAACCTGGTAACGACTACCAAATACGTTAGGGTTTACGTAGAACATAACGTTTTGGGCAGTACTGCCAATACACTGTAGCAGGCTGCAGTTGAAACGAAGGAACACACCTGCTCAAAATTTAACCTATAAAAATGTTTAAATTTGAATTGTATGGTAATAAATTGTCAAATTCTTTTTTCAAATAAAATTATAAAATTTTGTAAGAGAATATATTATAATATATTAGTTTCTGATTTAAAAAAAGGTCTACCACTGTCTCAAAAAAGGAAAGGAGAATAAAAAATAACGCACATTTCCAAATGAAAATTGTATTATTATAATTAGTTAAATAGCATAGGAAATGATTGTATGATTATGTTCTTCATTGTATAAGTAAGCGATTAATAGCTTCAAACTGAAAGACGAATCATACGTATTTTATTTTAAAATAACTTGAAATTTTGCTCATGCTAAAACTTTGGGCTAGCATGTAATTGTGTAGTAGAGTATATATGAATATATATATTTCTCCTGAACAATCTTGTTATGTTATAACAATAATATAAAATATAATTAAATAACCCTAAACTGTAAACAAAGAATATCGTAAAATATTTAATATTCATGAATAATAATTCCTTCAAAATGGATGGCAAAAATGCACAACCATCCTGCTCAGTCAAAAAATAATCAGTTTGAAAATATTTTAAAATTTGTTCATGTTGTCTTTAAAAAAGACTTGTATTCAAAAACTGTGCCTCTGAGTGATATAAAATGTGATCGAAATGGCAAAGAAAGTTTTGAGCCAAAAGAAAGAAATGATTTTATTAGAAATAAAAAATACTATGTTAAATGGTATGATTGTACAAGAGAAGGTGACATTTGCACTGAAAATCATAATCATGATTTTGAATTGTATTCTGCTTTCATTAATTGCTTAGGCGGTAAGCTATTAATAAAATTATTGTTAATCTTACTTATGTAGTAATAGGAATATTTTACCATATCAACAGGATGTTGATGAGAAAAAGTATTCTAAAAAATAAAGCAGTGTCTAGTTTATACCGTACCATCGATGGTAGATGGTGGTCGTTAACGGTATAAAGATCAACAGCTTTTTATACCGTCAATGGTGCTGGTAATTAGACAATATCTATCTAAAAATAATTAATATGATTGGCTTAACATTAAACTTCTAAAACAAATTTACTTCTCACAAAATTGTACTCAAAATATTAAAATCTTGCACACAATATCACTTTTTTGTGTTTGATTTTCAAAATTTGTTATCATTATAATCTTGCGCAATGTGGTAAAGTTATTTTAAGGTAGTACCGTCGTTAACAAAATAACGTTAAGATATAAATGAAATTTAAAATATCCATCCAATATTTAACATGTAGTTTTATGGAAAACGCATTTCCATTGACAGTTTTATAAAAACTACCCTTCAGATTTTGTTAAGAATTTTCGCTGTAATAGAACTATGTTTGAACAATGTTTATTATTCACAAAAACGACCTTTAGGTAAATATGAGTATTAGAAAGAATTAATTAGAAGCAAAAAAAGTCACACTCAAAAAATAAGTCAAATCATCTTCTATATGAAAGATTTTATTAATAATTAGAACGGATAGAATCATTTAATACCAATGCATAATCAATATTTCGTGTATGTTCATTTAACCACTTTCTTGAGTAAAGTAAATATCATGAATAATCAAGAAATAAAAAGTGCGTTCATTTTGAATAGGGATGTTGCGACGATACTACCTTAACTATAATATTTTTCTAATGATTGATATAGAAATATAAATATTTTTTCCACTATTATTTGTAGAATCACTTGAAGATATTGATATCGTCGGATCTTCAAAAAGAAACCGAGTACCAAATAGAAAATATATTCTAGTAAGTACGTGGAATATAAAAAAGAATATATTTTATACTTAAATATTCGTAGCCTTAATGGTAATTTTTTACAACTGCAAGCACTTATTGAGAGCTTAAATACTAAGCCTAGTATTATAGTTTGCGTCGAAACTTGGATCATAGATTATTGCAACTATTTTAATCTGAACGGATACAAATTGTATTACAATAATAGCAAAATAAACAAATCGGATGGTGTAGTGATGAATATTGAGAATTCCATTATTGAAAGTACTGACATTATTGAAATAGGTAAACTCAAAATAATTAATTCCATCATTGAAACTGATAATGGCAATATAGAGATCAGCACTATACAGATCACATGACATTCCAAAAATTGAATTTATTACCAATATAAAACAATTACTATATAACAAGAAATATGCTAATAATCACTTAATTATAGGTGATTTTAACATTGACCTACTAAATCTAGATAATATTAGTCAGGAATTTCTGAACAATTTTTTAGATAATGGTTATCTACCGGGATTTCAAGGTATTACTAGACCGTCCGATAGGAATAATAACACTGGAACATGCATTGATAATATATTTACTAAAACTAAGACAATACATACATTACATTTTAAATTATTAAGTCAGTAACAGATCATTACCCATTATTTACAGCATACCATTAAGTAAATTTAAGAAAAAAAAAATATAGAAGAATCAATAACTCAAATAAATTATGATAAATTAAGTAGCATAGCCAGTAGAGAAAAATGGAGTACAGTATTCTCAATGCATGATCCTAATATAGCTGTGAATACATTGTTAGAAAAAATAAATAATTGTGTACAACGAGCTACTTTCATAAAGAAATTGAACAATAAACATAATAACAAAGTATCCAGGAGTAAATGGATCACTAAGGCAATACTAAATTCTTGCGAAAGAAAATAAATACTATACAAATTATGGAAAACTGAACCAAATAATGTGAATCTAAAGATAGAATATCGGAATTATATTAAAATTTTAAATAGGGTAATTAAAGCAAAAATAATATATGATAGAGATCAGGTTGTAAAAAATAGTGATAATCCCAGAAAGAAAAAAGATAGAAATATAAACCAGATTTATGATGATAGGAAAAATTTAATAAATAATCATACAGATATTGCTAACCATTTCAACTTTTACTTTAGTAGCATCGGCAAAACATTGAGTGATCAAATAGTGCAACCAATGAATTTAAACGTCAAATTACCAAAGATAAATAATAATTCTATTTTTATTACGCCTACTAATTACTTTGAAATTACTGGCATAATTCAAAATATGAAATTAAAGACTGGAGGAGTAGACAACATAAACTCTAAATCACTAAAAACTCTAACACAGTACATAGTAGACCCACTGGTACATGTTATAAATATATGCATAGAAAAATCTATATGGCCGACTGCGTTAAAAAATGCTGATATAATACCGATACATAAAACTGGAAACAATAGAATACTGAGTTTTATTAGTACATTTAATATTTTATCCAGTAATCAATATGGTTTTGTTAAAAATAGAGGTGCGAAAGATGCTCTGGCAGAAATAACCAAGATTATTTATGAGAAATTAGACAATAGTACCCCGATTGCAAACACTTTTCTCGATCTTGCGAAAGCTTTTGATACGGTAGATCATAAGATACTACTTGATAAACTTTACAATTATGGAATCAGAGGCACGGCACACAAACTTATAACAAGTTATCTGGAAGGAAGAAATCAAAGAGTAAAAATTAATGACTGTATAAGCGAATCCAAAACAATTACTACGGGTGTACCACAAGGTACTATCTTAGGTCCACTGTTTTTTATTATATATGTTAATGGTCTCTTGCAAAATATGCCTGCAAATTCAATAATATCATATGCGGATGATGCAGCAATTATTTCGACGGATAGTTCTTGGACAGGAGTAGAGGAAAAAATAACTAACTACCTGTATAAAGTATCTAACTGGCTTGCACTAAATAAGCTATCACTAAACATTGACAAAACAGTTTGTATGACTATCGGGAACTACTCTGATAGCGTACCTAAAGATTTTTTAATACAAATTGATGGCAAAGACATCAAAAGAGTTGAAAATACCAAGTACTTAGGAATTATTTTTGATTATAATATGAAATGGATAAATCATATACAGTATTTAATAAATAAGTTGAAATATATGGTATTTATTTTTAGAAAGATTAATAGATTTATGCAAATTAAAACTTTAAAAATGATATATTATGCATTTTTTCATAGTGTTATAAATTATGGTATAATAGCTTGGGGTGGTGCTTACTCTACTGCTACCAATCTATTACAAAGGCTACAAAACAGAATTTTGAAAATCATAAACAAAAATAATTTTGCTCAGGATAATCCATTGAGTATTGGGCAACTATTTGCATATTAATCACTAATATACCACTACAACACATTAAAAGTTAAATTTTTAAATTCAGAAAGCAAAACTAGGAATAAAAGCATTCAGATACCTAGGAGACTTAAGACTATAAGTAATAAGAATAGTTATATTAAAGCCATAGGAGTTTATAATGATCTGCCAAATAACCTAAAAACTTTATGCTCTAAGAATTATACTTATAAACTAAGAGAATGGGTTCAGTTTCACATGTAAAAAAACAAAAAAAAAATTCTTCTTTTTTATAAAATTAATAAGAAATATTGATAATGTATTTATAAATTGCTATGTATTCTGTATACAAATTTTATTAAAATGTTATTAATCAATCTTTCATATTGTAAAACTGTTAAAGATTAAGTTAGGTACTACATATCTTGAAATAGATTTTATTTTAGTTATAAGGAACTATAGTTACTAAGTATACCGGCCTCGCGAACAGGTAACTGCGTTTACCTCTGTGGGAATTTTACTATTATGTAAATAATATGTAATTTTTTGTCTGGTTAATAAATAAATAAATAAATAAAAGTACAGAATCTGATTATGAAATAAAAAAGGCAGATGAAAGTGAAAAACTACTTAATGAGGTAACTTATTTATCGTAAAATATTATTATATTCATTTTCTTTAATTTTTGTATATAAAAGTCTATTAATTTCAATGTAAAATAGTAATTTTATGTCGTGTTCAATTAGTTTTGCATGCTTTATTATTTGTCTTATATTTTTTTTAATTTGCTGATTATTTAACTTAGGTAATGCTAAAATATTTAAAATGTCTCAAATTCAATGAATATTATATGTATACCACTCTAACGTCCAAATCATAACTAATATGATTATTCAGCTCTCGTAGTATTATATTATAGATCAAAACTGATCCATAAGGTGATTTCTAACTCGTGTGACTTTTCTCAATTATTTTTGCTCATGTAAATAATGTTACGATGCATGAAAAATTTACATTCGACGCCTGTTTTAAACTGTACTATTATAAGGTTACGGTGTAATATGCTTTTCTATGCTGTTTAACTGTCTTAGAGTTTTTAGTTATACTAAACTAGAACAAAATAAACAAAATTTTACAGTTACATTATTTTCTTTCCATTGATTAGAAAATGAAGAAATCCAAGGAAGATAAGCAAAGATTCTTGAAAGAAAGAAATAAATCAATGTTACAAAAAATACAATCTGTTTACCAACCTGCTCCTTTTATAGACATAACTAATGGTCAAGATAAAAATACAAAATTTAATATTTCCAATATGGCAACTCCTGTTGTCTGCTTGGAAAAAATAAATGACAACTTTTTATCACAGACATCAACTTGTGCTTTTAATTCTTCTCAAACTAAGGTTAAGTATAAAGATATATTGCATTAAAAATATAAAAACATTACCTATAGTTACCTAATACTTTTATTTTTTATTTTAACAGAATAATAGTAATTTAAATGAATTTCAAGCAACCAAACAAACAAACAATGAATCTGATTCACCTGCATCAAGGAAATCATCCTCCTCTTTAAGCTCAAGAGCATCGACAAATGGTGAAAATTCACTGACTTCACCAAGTGTTAATAGAAAGAGATTGCTAATCTTTTTAAAAAAGGAATGGTATATAGTTCAGATGACACGAATGACAGTGATAATGAGCAGCATAAAAAAGATGATACTCCGACAAATTTACCAAAAAAGACCTTCAAACGAAATCCAACTCGTTAGTTTTTAATTATTTTGATTACTGTTATTTATCATTCATAAATATTTAGCGAATAATAATAATAATAATAAAATATATTTCATACTTCTTCAGTTCCAACAGACCCTTCCAAAACACAATCTGTCTCTCAAAGTAAAATTCCATCAAATGAAAATAAAAACGAGGAAACTAATATTCCTCAGAGCCCTTCTAGATCAATAAATTCTCCAAGTTTACCAAATAATGATGATGGAGTTGCAAGCAATGACAATCAAGACGATGATCCTGATGAATTAGGCTATCGTGGCAATGAAAATAACGGTGATGGAGGTGACAGACACGTAGATCTTCCTCGTGATGATGTTGATGAAGATAAAATAAATGAGAACCAACGAAATCCTAATGATTTAAATAATCGTAACAATAACAATGAACGAAATAGGAATGAAAGAGCAGATCAAAGAAATCGAAACCCTCGACAAAACCAAAGAGGTTAGTTTTAAAAATATCATGTAAGATAATAGATTGTTTCAGTGTGACTTACAGTGCCAAGGGTCTTTGATGAAGGCTATCGAAATATATTGCGCGCTGTAAATTTTTGTATCCACGTGTCAATATCGGCTATGAATGTGGTCTAGAGTACGATCGATAACAGAGTCAGTGCACACTATACTTCTTGGTGCAAAAATGTTCAAATCAGTTATGTTTACTGTACAGGTACATGCGGTCGACAATGACGCGATCAAAGTAGTGCGTTCCATAGCTTCCGTTGTCTAAGTGTAAAGGCTGATTTTAGATATCAAAAGCTATGGAGCGCATCAACAAGACCCTGTCTTCGGCGACCTAATGCACCTGAATACCATACACGAGAGATATGGATATTTCCGTAATAAAAATTTCAGTGTGCACTATACCTGAACCCCATCATCATGTATTTTATTTTTGGAATAAACTGTATGTACCTACTTCAACAAATTTGCTCAAAAAGACATGAAATCTCTAAAAACTTAACCAAAGTCATCATGAATGTCAATAGTTATTTTTACTGTGAAATCACAGATTAAAAAACAACTGAGATCAATTAGAAAAAGTCAAGTTTACAATCCTATTATTTTATTTATAATACGACTAACAAAAATCATTATGTTAATTAAGGGCTCAGGATGCTAACCAACCTGGGAGTATCACCGGTCGGCTACGCAGATGATATACTTATGATCACCAGAGGCAAACATCTAAACACCCTGCTGGATATTACTGAGTCGACAATGAGGCACCTAAATAAATGGTGCGAGGATACAGGCCTATCTGTCAATCCCCGGAAAACGGAGGTTGTTGTCTTCACCAGAAGGTACAAAATAGGACCATTACGAACGCTAACGATGCGAGGACAGGAAATACAAATTAAAGAACAAGCAAAATACCTAGGTGTAATCCTAGATAAGAAACTGTACTGGAAGCCTCAAATGGACCAGCAGTGCAGGAAATTCGCATCAGCTTTCTAGATGTGCAGAAGAGCCATTAGGCAGAGTTGGGGCTTGAGCTACAAGACCGTCCTATGGATATACAACTGCATCCTGAAACCAAGACTGACCTATGCGGCAACAGTGTGGTGGAAAAGGACGGATTTCAAGACAGTACAAAAGAAACTGGAAACGCTCAGAGGATGGATCCTAAGAGCAGCCACAGGGGCCATAAAAACCACCCCGATAGCGGCCCTTGGAGCCATCACTGAAGTCGAGCCCTTCCACTGAACAATCCAGGCGGCAGCCTTTATAGCAGCACACCACCTGAAAAATTACGGACTGGAGAGAGAAAGGGGAACACACAAAAGAGCAGATTAAAGGAAAAGACTACGCTGTATTGTCAATGAGACTTGATAAGACAGTACGCAGGTACAACTTCGAGAAAAGATATCGCATTCAAATCCCATCAAGGGAAGATTGGAGTGAGCACGACCCTGGCCCATCTTCAGGTGAAACCTGGTACACGGATGGAGCCAGGAAGAAAGGCAGGGCGGGAGCTAGAGTCTTCCGGAGAAGACCCGGAAAGAGGCTTATAGTACCGCTCGGAGAGCACGCCACCGTCTTCCAAACGGAAATAACAGCAATCCTGCTCTGCGCGCAACTCGCGCTCGAAGAAAAAAGACAGGACTGTATCAACATCTGTACGGACAGCAGAGCCGCCCTAGCAGCGCTAGATGGCTCCAGCACTTCCTCCAGACTGGTATGGGACTGCATAACGGCCATGAACAGACTCGGTGGAGAAGTACGCAAACTCCTCCTCTACTGGGTTCCAGGACACCACGGAATCAGAGAAAACGAGATTACGGACGAACTTGCCGGAATAGCAGCGGGACAAGATTTACTTGGACCGGAACCTGCTCTTGGTATTCAGGCGTGCACTGTCAGAGAGGCGGTGTACGGTTGGCTGAAAGAGCGACACCTAAAGGAATGGTGCGACAGCACCGGGTGTAGACAGGCCAAAGCACTAATAGGATCATGTATCAAAGAGGACTGGGCGACGGAGATGCGTGATCTAAGCAGGGCGGAGGCAAAGATCTTCACTCAACTAATTACCGGACACGCAACGCTGGGATACCATCAGCACATAATAGGTCGAGTGAACTCACCAACGTGCAGGTGGTGTAACCAAAACGAGGAAAGCAGTGCACATGTATTATGCCACTGCTTAGCCTTAGCCGAGAAGAGACATAGGGCGCTGGGGATGATGACTTGCGAACCAACAGCGATCCAATCACTGACCGTTAGGAAGGTGATATACCTGTACAAGTCACTAACGAGATAAGTTACGCAGGAATGGGGCATACCACCTGACACCCTTCACCCTGAGGGATAAGAGATACAGGAATGGTGCATACCACCTGATACTCCGATCCTCAAGGGACGAAGCTAGATTGGTATAACCACTAGATAATTATCGGGGGTGCAAAAGATGTGAGCCTAGGCATCAGGACCTAAGGGTCCACCCAACCATAATAATAATAATAATAATAAAGTCATAAGAGTTTAGCACGTAGTCTGGGTTTTAAGTATGTTTGGCATAGAGGCGGTCGTTTCCTGGCTAAAAAAACAAGACGGGGATATGTCACATTCGTTCATGACAGCAGCAGACCTGCACGCGATTGCTGCATCTTATGACAGTGCTAATATTAATGTAAATAATATAAGCAATAGTATTAATGTAAATAGACTGACAGCAGTACAAGACGGTTATGTCGCAAACGACGCAAAATCATCGTGCAAAGAAGCGCGAAAACTTCCTAGTGAGGTTTGACTAGACGGAGGGAAGGCGAATGAGACAGAACGCGAGGGGTTCAGGGCGAGATTTTTAAACGCAACGTCCCTAAACAAACATATGGAGATGTTTCGTCAATTACTGGTGACTACTCGTCCCATTTACCATCTCTTCGGCGTGGCTGAGTCGCGTTGCGGGTCAAACGTCGACGGTATATTCGCTCAGGTTAACGGCTACTCGGTTATTCGGCAGGACAGAAATGCCCAGGGAGGAGGCGTTGCGCTTTTTATACATAATAGCTACAAGGCGACTTTGTTGTGCTCATCACTAACAACGCAAGACGAAGGCAAAGCAGTTATTCCTGAATACCTTATGTGTACGGTGCAAAAGGGTAAAATGCCTCCTATTTTTGTTACGTTTATTTACAGACCACTAGGTATCTCCTTTACGGAAAGTTTCGACTTAACAGATAAACTAAAATCTCACGCGGTAGATTATGACAATCGAATAATGATTGGGTTCTAAATGCGAATATACTATCGGCGTCTCAAGACGCGAACTTCATCAAAGACCTGGCCTGCGAGTTGAATCTCAAGTTAGTTGATCATGGCGTGACTCACTACGTTGGGGAATCTTACACATGGATTGATGTGATCCACACTGACGACAATGAAGCAGTGCTCAATGCGAACAACATGATGGCGACCTTTCCGAACAGACACAATATTATCGATGTCACAATTAGGACCCCAAAGTCAAAACCCCCAGTCCTAAGTCCTTTTTTATAGAGATTTTGAAGCTCTCTTCTTGAGCCTTGCGACTAGTCAACCATCAGTTGCCCGGACAAGACTGTCAAAGTTAGATTCTCTTAGCCACGACATCATGGCTGTTATCGACAGGCTTGCCCCTTTAAAGCAATTTAAACCTAAAAAGAAGGGATCTCCACCATGGGTTAACGCTGAACTCAACGATCTATACGATTAACGTGAAGCCGTTTGGCGGTGATATAGGCGATCTCGTGATGGTAGGCTGTTTTTGAAGTTCCAGTCTCTCGCTGCTTGAGCAGAACAACGCACAATTGAAGCACGAGAGGCATCTATCCAAAATAAAATATCTGAAGCGTTGAATAATAATAATAACACCTGGAGAGAGCTTCGAAATCTCGGGCTTTTGCCGGAGTCCAGGGAGGAGCTACACGGTTTTTTGCCGGATGAACTCAACACTCATTTCGCTGGGGTCTCCATTTCTTAGACGGAGCGCGATATGAACTTGCATGATATCTTAGTGACGGCCAGTAATGATGATTTCATTTTTCGTAAAGAAGTCACTTTTTTAGACGTGGTCTTGGCCGTTGCACACTTTACATTGCAGGCTAAAGGGGAAGATAATATTCCCCAGGGTATCATTGCTAAATCACTTCCGATTTTAGGTTATCACCTGGTCTCCATTTTTAACTCCTCTCTGTCTTGTGGAATCTTTCCTGAGGCCTGGAAAAGGGCCCATTTTGTGTCTCTCAAAAAAACGGCTATTCCATCAGCTGCTTCGGACTTTTGTCCGATTGCTTTGTTGAGCTTTCTTTCCAAGGTTCTCCAAAAGATTGTCCATGAGCAGATATCCGAGTATGTAGAGTCTAAAAGACTTTTCGGATAAAAATTTCGGATAAATCATAGCACGCAAACAGCACTGCTAAGACTGTCAGAAGACATTAGGGCTGGTATCAACAGCAACAAGAACATGCTTACCATCCTCCTAATGTTTGATTTCAGCAAGGCGTTTGACACAATTTCGTCTTCAAAACTTCTTTGTAAGCTAATCAGATTGGGGTTCTCTACTTCTCTTTTTCTGTGGATTGCGTCGTATATTACAGGTCATAAATAACGTGTGGTTACGAATTCGAATGGCAATTCAGATTGGCTTACTACCAATCTTGGCGTGCCACAGGGCTCAGTCCTGGGGCCTCTTTTGTTTAGCCTTTGCATTAATGATATTCGAGATTTCCTGGCTAACTTCAAAGGCCCCGAGGGGAAATTATCAGACAGTGTCGAACATTTGCTGTACGTTGATGACCTGCAAACATATACTTAGGTGACAAGGGACGATCTTAGTGAGGATGTGGACCGCATGTCGGCTGTGGCGCGTACGGTGTCGGCATGGGTATCTAAGAATGCACTCCGCCTCGATGTTGGGAAAACTAAAGCTATTATTTTTGGTTTGGATTATAACATCAATAAAGTGAAAAGTCTACAGCTGTCTGGAATTGAGGTCGCGGATGGCGTTTTCGTTCCTTTTGTTGACACTGTAACGAATCTCGGTGTTATAATGGATTTAAAATTAACGTGGAAACCGCAAGTTTCCAAATTAGCCGAAAGGTTAATAGAGCTCTTTATGGACTCAGATCTTTTAGTTCCTGTACCACCGAGACACTGCATAAGAAGCTGGCTAGCACTCTTGTCATCTCGCACTTGGATTACTGTTCTCTTGTCTACCTTGACGTATCAGGTGAACTCAACACCGGACTTCAAAGATTGCAGAACTCATGTGTGAGATATATCTGTGATGCTAAAAGGCGCGAGCATATCTCCCTATATTGGGAAGGGATAGGCTGGGTTTCGGTCGAGGCAAGAAGGGAGTATTTTGCGGCTTTACAAAGCAGTTGTCATGGGACAGCGTTCCTATCTCACTGCCCTTTTTGAGAGGAACCAGTGTAGAAACTCTTCTAGGGACCCTAAGGAACTCGTAGTTTCCAGTTCGCGTACTGACACTGGACTGAAGTCATTCAGTGCATGGGGTGCACGTCTATGAAATTCGCTTCCTCGTAATTTAAGGAACCTTCCGTCACTTAGTCGGTTGAAAACGGCAATACACCGACACATCTATCAATGCGACATTGGTGGTATCGTGGAATGACAAATGTTAGCTGTGATATGACTTGTGAAAATAATGTGATAAACTGTCTAGTATTGTACCTTGTAATTGTATTGTATATTTTATTGGCTTTATAGATTAGCGAAAATGAAATTTATTTGTACTTATTATTGTTACGTCGTGTGACAAATCTGTGATATGACAAAGCATAATATAATTGTGATATGTATGTGTTTTTTTGACTAGTACAAAATAAATCCATAATAATAATAATAATTATTATTATATATAATTATTATTATTATATATAATTATTATTATTATATATAATTATTATTATTATTATTAATATCAGAGTGTTGAACCAACTGCAGACGCCGGAGCCAAGACTCGCTGCCACCGAGTTATCGGCTCGTCTTTAGTTCGAGTCGTGAGTGCGAAAGCGTCCTCTCGCGCTACGCGGTACATTGTAATAACATCGAAGGATAATATATTACTTAATCATAGAATATAGATGTACGCTTTATTTATTTATTTATTTTTTATTTATTTATCAAACTACTTACAATGCCTTTAGACGGCATCCTATAGAAGTAAATAAAATTACCTGTACATAGGAAATGGTATAAAGAAAAGCTTAAAAACTAACCTAAAACTAAACAAGAAAGAAAAGTAGAAAAAGAACTTGTATGTACTTTGCATACTCGTTGTGCTCCCCCCCCCCCTTTCCAGCCCTTTCATACTGTTGTTGTAAAAATTGTTACTCATGATTGTGTTTATTTGTCTTTTCGAGCTACTAATATTCATTGCAAAAAAACACGCAATTGAATAAAGTTTTGAATTTGAAACCCAAATAACGATGATAAAACTTTTTAATGTTTAACAAAATACTTATTAATAATACATTTCTATATAGTTTATACTATAACTTTCAGAAGTACTTATTTACATAAAATGTCTATTTGAGATCTCTTACATTGCGTTGGTTAATTGTAAAATACTAGTACTTAAAATTTAAGAGTTTTTCCATAATATATTGCATTCATTTTCTTTGATGTATTCTTTGAGTTTTGTTTTAACTTGTAGCTTACTACCACTTAATTCTTTCAGATCACTTGTTAAATTGTTAAAAGTTTTAATTGCTACATAGTAACTATTCTTTGTAGCTATTGTCTTAGATATTTTAGATATTTGAATATCTTTGTTTCTTGTTTTGCTCATCGAGTTAATATATTTTTGTCTTAGATTTTTATGATGGTACAAGATTGATTGATAAAGGAATAATTGTTTTACGTTTAGCGGGTATTTTTCTTTTATAAATTTGCTTTTACAAATAATTTTCATGATTTTATTTTGTACTCCTTGAATTAGTTTAATGCAAGTACCATAAGCTCCGCCCCATGCAATTATTCCATAATTAATTATGCTATGAAAGAAAGCGTAGTAAACAGTAAGTAGTATTTTAGTGGCCATGATGTTCTTAATTTTAGCAAAAATAAAGATCAAATATTTTTTTTTTTTTATAATATAATCAACGTATTTATCCCATTTCATGTTAAAATCGAAGATTAATCCTAAATATTTATGGAATTCAACTCTTTTTAATGATTTGCTATCTAGCCTTATATCAACTGTTAATGGCACACTATCACAGTAATTTCCAAATGTCATGACAACCGTTTTCTCTACATTTAAAGACAATTTATTTACTGCTAGCCATTTCGCTACGGTTTTTAAATATTCATTCATCCTTTCCTCTGCCTTAGCCCACGTATCGTCACTCGAGATGACGTTGGTTTCTTCAGTGTAGGACAGGATAGAATCATTCGGCATATCTCTCAGTAGATCATTCGCGTATATTATAAATAGTAACGATCCTAGTATCGTTCCTTGAGGAACTCCAGTTGTTACGGTTTTATCTTCACTCATACAATTTGGAATTTTTACTCTATGTTTCCTACTGTCGAGATAGCTGATAAACAAATTTAAAGCAGTCCCTCTTACAACATATCGTTCTAATTTTTTAAGCAGAATTTTGTGGTTTACCGTATCAAAAGCCTTGGATAGGTCTAAAAAAGCAGTTATTAGAGGTTTACTGATTTCTCAATGCATAAGTTATAGATGTATTCCAATGGTGAAAGAATGTAATCTGCTATAGTTTGAAGGGTAGCTACACTTATATCATCCACTCCACCTGCTTTTTTTTCATGAAGCATATTATTTCATGTATCTCTATCGCATTCGTAGGTCTGATGAACATTGATTGATTATTACTGATTGGAAGTTTTACCTCATTTTCGTCCGGTACGACAATATGATTACTTAACGTTACTCCTACTGTACAGAAATACACATTCAAAGTGTTTGCTATTTCCGCCTTATTTTCAAGCTTTACGTTATTGTCATATATATATATATATATATATATATATATATATATATATATATATATATTTTTTGTTCCTTTTTTTGTACAGTTGATTTACCTAACTTAGCCTTAATTGTTTTCCACAGTTTCTTTGGATTATCACTGTTTTGCTCTATGGTTTTTCTTTATTTAATATTTTTGAATAATTAATATAGTCCTGTTTCAAAACTTGACACGTTAGTTTGCTCTTCATTAAATTATACAGGTTTTCTTTTGTTTTGCAAGAGATTAATATCGCACTTGTTATCCAGTTTTTGCGTGGTACAGAACCTTTCTTTTTGTTTTTGTTTGCTTTGTTTGTAATAGTAGCTTTATCAACACAGTGTTGTATTATTTCTATTAAAGATTCTATACCACAATCCGGGTTATCTATGCTCAAGA
The DNA here is from genome assembly GCF_009193385.2 of Nasonia vitripennis. Lineage (NCBI taxonomy): Eukaryota > Metazoa > Arthropoda > Insecta > Hymenoptera > Pteromalidae > Nasonia > Nasonia vitripennis. The sequence continues at coordinate 2,581,808 of NW_022279638.1, forward strand.
TAGAGTTCCAATCAATTATACTAGCCTCTCTCCTTAGTTTTTTGTTACAAATAAGTTTCGAAATTGTATGGTCATTTATCTGTGAAGTTTCTTGTTTAATATTTATCATCAGAGGGTAGTGATCATTGAAAGGATTTGTTAACTTGTATGAATCTATTGAAATATTATTTGACTTAACAAAGAAGTTATCTATGCATGTACCCTGGTTATCTATGCATGTGCCGGTTGACAACGGCTTTTATTCAAACGTAATTTTCATACAGTTTTCTGATATATTTCTCACTCGTCGAGTGAACAAATGCGACGCTGTGCCTCCCAGTACAGGTGCGCAACACTTGACGCCTCGTACGCGCCAAGATTTTTCATTAATCGCGGGATTTAACGTAATCGCCGACGTTTGGGAGAATGTGGGGAAAGAAGGAAGAAGTAATCACACAAGTTATTAAGTTGTATTGCACGTATATTTGGCCCAGCCCTTCCCTACAACGTGGTGGCCGTAGCCGCCCACGCACAATAGCCACGCAGGGCTCGCCGTCACACCTCTACTCTCATATACACGCGCGCGCCTCGAAGCTCTCGCCTCTGATGTCGCGCAGTTTAACCCGTCTACTCTCTCTCTCTCACACACCCGAATTTCGGCTCGGCGCAACCCACTCGAGTAGCAACGCGGCCGGCGTGCTCTCTCTCTCCCGCACGTATAATCGCGAGTACAGCGCGCGCTCACCGCGACGTTGTCGGCCGAACCAACGCGGTCCCCTCTCTCTACCCTCGGGCACGCACACACGTAGCTGCGCGCTCACCAACAGCTCGCGCCAGCGGTCCCGGCCTGGCGAGGCCTGAACCGACGCCGGCGTAGCTATCTGCTTTCCCCCCTCGACCCTCTCTACTCTCTCTCGCTCTTCTCGGAGCTCGCGCGCACCGGCTTTGCCTCGCGTTGGCAGCAAGCCCGACCTGCTGCTACCGAGCAGCGAGGATTTCTCGGACGCCCCGATGCCTCTCTATCTCGCTCTCGATGCCTCGCGTGGATGACGTCGAGGTGTGCGCCCGCACCACACACCGCTCTCTCGTCTCGCTCACTCTTTCTCGCACACACCCGCGGCTTTCTCTCTCTCTCTCTCTTCTCTCGGCGGCCTAATGGCTCGCACCGAGCAACCCAAAGCTTCTTACCTGGTGTAGGAGAGTCGAACACTAGTCTCTCGTCCCCCAGTGGAAGCCTCGCTAACCCAGGAGGTGCTGGCTTCCCGTACTCTCTCTCTCTCTCTCTCTCTCTCTCTCTCTCTCTCTCTCTCTCCCTCTCTCTCCCTCTCTCTCTCTCCCTCTCTCTCCCTCTCTCTCTCCCTCTCTCTCTTTCTCCCTCTCTCTCTCTCTCTCTCTCTCTCTCTCTCTCTCTCACTCTCTCTCTATCTCTCTCTCTCTGACCGTGATGGAGGAGGCCAAAGCTCTGAGCCCTGACCACCAAGGGCTCATAAGCATATCTATACTTAACGCTAACCTCACTAACGCCATCAACCATCTCGCTCCATTGCGGACTGTGACACCAGGACGACAACGTCACCCGTGGTACACTGCGGCTCTTCGTGACCTTGTATCCAAGAGCAATAGACTTTACAGGCGTTTCAGGGACTCCAGGCTCGAATCAGATCGACGTGTTTACAGATTAGCTAGAGATTATGCTCACAAACAAGTCGAGGAGGCCAGGCTGAATTATTACTATTCACGCCTGTCCACCTTGACCGATATTGCTGAGATATGGAAAGAGCTGGAGAAACTTGGAATTTCTGCTACCAAGGCCCCCTTACCATCTAGATTTACCACAGGTGAACTCAACACGCATTTCAGCGCGATCTCAAACGATCCGCTGGCTCCTGCTGTTGAGGATTATCTTGTTACCCTGGAAAGTCTTGACCTCCCGGAACATTTCGAATTCAACCCTATAACGGAATCGGACATGTTGGCTGCGGTATCGCACTTTGACACTCAGGCCAGGGGGAGCGACGGGATCCCACAGGTTTTCATCTCAAAAGCATTGCCGATTCTTGCTCCCTTACTAAGTCATATTTTCAACCTGTCCCTGAGCGAACCCTGCTTCCCATCTGCCTGGAAATTGTCACTTGTGCGCGCACTCAACAAAATCAGTTCACCAACAGCCCTGACTGATTACCGTCCGATTTCACTTCTCTGCTTTCTTTCCAAGGCTCTGGAGTGGCTAGTGCACAGGCAAGTCTCAGAATACCTTGAATCAAGGCTCTTACTAGACAACCTTCAAACAGGCTTCTGCACTGGTCACAGCACTCAGTCTGGCCTAATTAAGCTAACTGATGATGCCAGGGCTGGGATAAACAAAAAGAAAGTAACACTGCTCCTTCTCTTTGACTTTAGCAAGGCGTTTGACACTGTGTGTCACGTCAGGCTCCTGAGAAAGCTATCCACCTTCGGTTTCTCAAAGCAAGTCATCCGCTGGTTTGCCTCCTACCTCTCTGGTAGAGAGCAGGCCGTCGTTGGTGACAATAACGAACGTTCTTCTCCTCGGCGTCTCAAAATCGGTGTCCCGCAGGGATCCGTTCTGGGTCCCCTGCTGTTTGCATTGTACATCAACGACATCGGTTTCTGCCTTGATACCGATGTTTCTCATCTCATCTATGCGGATGATTTGCAAATTTACAGTCAATGCTACCTCGAAGAGCTCGATTCTTTATCAAACAAGATGAGTGCCAATGCTGAGAGGATTACTGGTTGGGCTGCACAGAATAAGCTAAAACTTAATGTTGCTAAAACTAAAGCAATTGTCCTGGGCTCTCCCTATTACATAAACGCATTACCCTCAATAGCTAACACCTTTATTAACATAGGGGGTGCCCAGGTCAGCTTTGAATCTTCCTTGCGTAATCTGGGATTGGTGCTCGACTCTAAGCTTACGTGGAAGGAGCATATTACACAAGTGTGTAAGCGTGCTCACACGCTAATGTACAGGCTTTACTTTTTCAGGAAAAGCACCAATCTCAGGTTGCGCAAGCACTTAGTGCAGGCCCTCCTGTTTCCTCTTATAGACTATTGTTCTCTCGTATACTGTGACCTGACGCAAGAACTCGACCTAAAACTTCAGAGGCTCGTGAATACAGGAATTCGGTACATCTATGGTGTAAGAAGAGATGAGTACATCTCCCCATACAGGCGGGAGTTGCAGTGGCTAACCACTGCCGGACGCAGGAAGATTTCACTGCTTGTTTCTTAAGAAAAATGTTTAACACAGCCGTACCATCATACGTACTGGCATACTTCGACTTCCGCGTGACACTCCGGCCTGTTAGGGGGGAGGTGATACCTCTGGATATTCCGACATTCGCGACGGAGACGCTGAGGAACTCGTTTCATATCAGCGCCTCATACCTATGGAACAACCTACCATCTCACATTCGTAACACTACATCTATCTCAGATTTCAAGAGACTAGCTAAAGAGCACTTTTTCGAACTTGAAAATACAAACATTTTTTGTATACATTCACGCACACGCACACACTCTCGCATAACCCATCTTCACATTATCATACTATCACAATACACATTTTTGCTATACTACTACTCCTGCTGTATACAATTTATTGTACAACATATTGTACGTAAAATAAAACTAATTAATCTAAATCTAATCTCTCTCTGCAGACTGGGGAATGAAGGCCTGGCTCCCGTTTCGGCTTCCTTTCTCTGGCTGAACGGCTGGACGGTTGTCTCCGGGGAGGGATCTCTTCCTCGGGGCGGTGGTCCAGGTCGTAGCGCTGCTGCTCTCTCACTCTCACTCTTTTTCGAAATTCCCTCTCGCGCGCTCTCGTCACGTCGAAGTGTTATCGACAGGGCTCGGAAAGGAATTGCCGAGCCGCTCTGCCGCGCGCGCGCGCTCGGCGTCTCGCCGTCGGCCGTCGGGCCCGGCTGATAACGTAGCCCGATTGGCCGCGCGAGGCGCGAGACGCGCTAATTGGCTGCTCGTCTCGCGCCAGCTCCAACCGGCGAGCTCCCCCTTGGGTACGTCGGCCAGCGAATTCCACGAATTCACGGGACGTAGCTCGCGTCCGAGAAAACGCGGGCCTCGCTGGAACCGATCGCCTTTTCTTCCTCGCATCGAGTGAGGTTGCCGCGCAAACAACAACGCGCGATTTGCTCGGCTGCGACGTACCACGTCGGAATCCCCCTCCCTTCACTTTGCTACCCCCAAGAGAGACGGACTCCATCGTAGGTCCAGGAAAAGGACCGTCCAACTCATTCCCATTGGAGTGGGTTTTAAGTTGGGCGGGGGCGCCACCCTCCATCCTCCCACTCGCCCCGGAGTTGCGTTTGGAGAACAACCGCAACCCCGACTTCTCTTCCCTCTTGTCTCTCTCGTGGCTCTCTTCTCTCTCCTCTCTCTCTCTCTATTCTGCTCGATCCTCGCAACGTCCTCCGTAAATGCGTCGAAGGACGAGCTCTCTCGTCTCAGGTGATACTCCTTCTAAGCCTCGCAAGATTTGAAGGAGGATGTTTCTCTTCTCTTGCTGGCTATAGTTAGGTACCTCCCTGACGACGTGGATCTGGCGATTCTGGGTGTCTACTTCTGGGCGGAGACAGCGGAGACGCTCCCTCTCCTGCTGTTGGTATAGCTGTTGATACAGCTCTCGTGTCACCAGCTCTTCGACCTCGTTCCGATACTTCGCTTCCTGCTGCTGCCTTTCCTCTCGTATGGGGCGATCGTTCGCTTCTCGTTCCTCTCTCTCTTCTCTCTCTTGACGCTGGCGGGCCTCTCGCTCTTCTTGCTGGCGATGGTCCCGTCTCTCCGGATCCTCTCGCTGACGGTCATCGGGTTCGTCCCAGTTCTCTTCGGCGACGTCGACGCCACTGGCCGTTTCGATGGGAACGTAACCTCCTCCTCGCTGCTGGCGGCTCCGAAAGGCCTCGGCGCATCGCGGGCAGCTGGTCACCTGGACTCCGTGTCTCCCGCAATTGCCGCAGAAGTCACGGGTGATCCCCTCGTTACACGTGGTAACACCATGGCCTGGCTGCCAACAGTTAAAACAACTGAACGGGGCCGGGTCGATCGTCGGATTTGTCGGAATCGGTCGGAGTCCTCCGAACCACGCTCCCCTTTCCTTTACGGGCAGGGTCCTGCGGTTGGAGGAGCGGCTCCTTGTTCGATCCGCCGAAGGATCTTCGATGACGTTCCTCGCGTCTCTTCTCTCTCTCTCTCTCTCTCTCTCTCTCTCTCTCTCTCTCTCTCTCTCTCTCTACCTCTCTTGTCGGAGCCGTTGGCCGCTGTCCTCGCCACTGGGACTGGTTGGTCTCGGGCTGGTAGGCAGGCGTCGGTCTCCTCTCTCGTCTCTCTCTGGATACGCCTCGCTTCTCTTCTCCGGGCGGCTCTGGCTGCGTTGCGTCGTGCGTTCCTCGCTGCTACAGCCTCCTCCCGGCTCATGTCGTTCTCCGGGGTTGCAGCGGAGCTGGTGGATCTGCTTCCATCTGCTCCTGGTCGACGAGCGTGGAGGCAGATTCGTCTCATGTTCGCTGCTCCTCTTGGTGACGACGCTCAGCTTCCTCTCTCTACTTCTTCTGCTTCTCGCTCTTTATCTTTCTTTCCTCTGCTGCGGCAGCAGCTCGCTCAGCTCTGAGTCGCTTTTCGTCGTCGCGGGCCTCGCGTAGTCGTTGCTCCTCCTCTCGGGCTCGCCGCTCTTCTTCTTCTCGTTCACTGGCCTCTTTTCCTCTCTGCTCCATTTCTTCTCGCCACCTTCTCTCTTCCTCTCCTTGTTGCTCCTCTTCTCTCCTCCTCTCGTCTTCGTTGGGTTCCGGTGTCTGGTCCTCTTCCTCCTGATGACGGATCGGGGACCAATTGTCCCAATCTATCTTGGCCGTTCCAGAGTAGACACCGACGAAGAAACCCCTGATCGGCGAACCCGGCTCATCGTCGTCCGAGCTGGATAGATATGCCGAGACGTAATCTTCTTTCGTGAGCTGTGGAGGATTTTTGCTCTTCTTCTTCTTATTCTTCCTCCTCTTCTTCGTCGGTGGACCCCCGCCCGAGTTTACTCTGGTCTGGCCCCTCGGAGTAGGGGCGGCAGCGGGAACAACAGGGCAGTTGGCGACGTACAACTCCAACTCCCTCTGCGCCCGTCTGCTTTCCTCTGCCTCCGAGCTCTCTTTCTCTTGTGACTCGGCGGATGGCTTCTGCCTCTCCATCCGAATCCTACTCTCCTTCTCTCTCTCTCTCTCTCTCTCTCTCTCTCTCTCTCTCTCTCTCTCTCTCTCTCTCTCTCTCTCGACCTCCTTTCGGATTAAGCCCAAACGCCGGGGAATTGCCCCTGTCGAGATCGCCTGGCTTATTGTTAGTCTTGTGATCGTCTCCGTCCTTGGCCTCTCCTCGTTACTCCCATCTCGCTGCTGGCTGCTCGCTGGCGTCGTCATCAGATCAGCTGTGGATTGGCGCAGGCGCAGCCTTGGTGTGGTCGCGCCGATCCTCAGGCTGGTTATCCCCGCCCCTGAAACCTGCAGAGGCGTCGACGACGTTGCTGGCGTTGGCAGTCTTGCTGGTGATCTTGCTACCTGGGCGAACGTCGGACGTGGCGGTGCGATGTTGGTCGGTGGCAGGCCGGTCGGCGCCGTCTCTCTCTCGTCCTCTGCTCGCTCCATCCTAAAAACACAAATGAATTAGTATTTTTGCTTAGCCTTTCGCGGCGGGACCCAGCGCTTAAGTTCATCCACGTAAGCCTTTGTCAACCGTCGCGATTTTCCGTCACCGTAGCCTAGTACATAGACTATCGGGGATTTAACCTCGACAATCTCATACGGGCCTTCCCAGTGCGGAGCTAGTTTTTTAGAAACACTCTTGGCTGCGTCGGATAGGACATGGGTCTTTCGCATGACCTCATCTCCTACTTGAAATTGCGCGTTTTTCCGTCCCTTGTTATAAACGCGTTCTTGTTTTTCGGTTGCAGCGCTCGTGTATTTCCCCACTAAATCTCGCAGCATATCTAATCTCTTCATCCTGTCCACCCACTCATCTGGCTCCCTTCTTTCCATGGGTTTTCCTCCCTCGATCTCCCGTCGTAAACTCAACACCGGACGAGGATGTCGCCCGTAGTTGAGAAATGCAGGAGAGACTCGAGTAGAAGCTTGCGTCGCCGTGTTAATGGCATGGCGAAACTCGTGGAGATGCAAATCCCAGTCGCGATGATCGTTTTTTACATACATCGCGATCATCGTTTTAAGCGTGCGATTCGTACGCTCGACGGGATTTGCATGAGGATGATAAGGCGGAGTGGTGATATGTTTCACACCGTAGACTTCCAACACCTTCTTCAAGTGTTGGTTGTCGAACTCCTTTCCGTTATCGGTTAAAAAATATTCAGGGGTTTCCCACCTGAATAAAATCAACTCCTCAAATGCTCTGGCTTTCGCATCCGCCTTCCTCAACGGCTTCAATTCGATCCAGCATGTAAACAAGTCTTGGAACACGACTAGATATTTGAATCGATTTTTGCTCGGGGGAAACTCCATGAGATCAGCTGCGACTGTTCTCGCAATTTTAAATATTCCGGATCTTGGACCGCCTCGAAAGCGGTAACAGCGTCCTCGCCATTGTCGTCGCTTCGGGATAGCGCATCCGGAAAATGATTTAGTTCACCTATTTTATAAATCACGTCAAATTGCCACTGTTGCAACTCAATTGCCCATCTTGCTAGGCGACCGCTGGGATCTTTCAAATTCCTCAGCCACTGCAGACTTGTGGTCTGTTATCACGCTGAAGTCGTACCCCTCTATGTACGACCTCAGTTTTCTGATAGCCCAGACCACTGCCAAACATTCTTTCTCCGTCGTCGTGTAATTTCTCTCGGCAGAAGTTAGTACACGACTAATATACACTATCGGGTGCTCGCCATCGTCATGGTCTTGAGTCAGAACGGCCCCGATAGCCGCGCCACTGGCATCACATTGCACTTTGAACGGCCTTGTAAAATCAGGCCGAGCAAGTACAGGGGCCACGGTGAGCGCGTGTCGGAGAGCTTCGAAAGCCTCTTCTTGCTCATCTTCCCACTCCTATTTCTGATCTTTTCGCGGCAGACGGACGAGCGGGACTTTGAGCTCGGATTCGCGCTCGATAAAGCGCGAATACCAGCCCAACATGCCCAGAAATCGTCTTAATTGTTTGAAATTTTTCGGTGCCGGAAAGCTTTTCACTGGCTCTACCCTTTCGGGATCAGGACGCAGTCCCTCCTTGTCCAGTAAGAAACCCAGCCACCTGATCTGTGAACAACAGAATTCGCACTCGAGCCACTCTAGGTGCTCTTCGAAAGTCTCCGTGGCGATCACCAGGTCGTCCAGGTAGGCGAACACTGCTGGCTCGCACGCAGGCCCAAACAAAGCATCGATTAATCTCTGTTGGGTCCTGGGCGCGTTACACAGACCGAACGGCATACGCTTAAACTGCCACAGGCCCGAGCCCGGCACAGAAGAAGCCGTATACTTCCTGCTCTCTGACGACAACGGGATCTGGTAATAGGATTGCTTCAGGTCGATCTTTGATAGATACCGAGCACTGCGTAGCCTATCTGTAATTGAGCCCATATTAGGGATTGGATGCTCATCCTTAATAGTGACTCGATTCAGATCTCGATAATCGACGCAAAACCTCCATGTTCCGTCGGCTTTGCGGATCATGACAGGTGCGCTCGTATAATCGCTCGCCGATCTCTCTATGATTCCTTCAAGGAACAATCTCGCAACTTCCTCGACCGCGGCTTGCTGTTTTGCTGGAGATTCACGCCGAGGCTTATGCCGAATTGGCGTGAAGTCCATCAGCTCGATATGATGCTCCGTAAGATGCGTGAGTCCTATCGATGAGCCTTGGTCTTTAAGGATCTCTTCCACTAGCTCTCTCACCTCCGCACGCTCCTCCTCCGTGATAGTCGGCAGGCCGGCACACTCCGCATACACGGTAGCTTCCTCTTTGTTGTTTGTATCAGCAAATGGTCGCCACTCGCCCTCTTCCGTACGCCACAAACCTCTTCCCAGTCGCACGTCGCAATCGAACTTCTTACAAAAATCCATTCCGAGGATCATTGGTTGTTCGAGCGACGGTGCGGCTTTGAAAGATATAGCTTGTTCTTTACCTCCTATATCGAGTACCATTTCCAATTCTCCAAGCACTGAGTGAATGTGCCCCGTGGCTGTGCGGAGCTTAGGCATGCTCTTCGTTAACCGCTCCCGAAATCTCTCGGCGATTTCTGGGCCAATCAACGATAGAGTTGCCTCAGGATCGAGCAGTGCCTGATACACATGCCCGCCTAGGCTCACTGATAGGAAATTTCTATTTTCCGAGTTTGCTCCGGCTACCACCTCTCCCTCATCCGCACTTTCCTTTGTGCTAATACCTGGTACAAAGAGCGGTTTCGGCGAGCTTTGAAGTTTTTCGCTCCTCGCAGCGTTCCGTCTCTCGCTCTCTTTCTCTAGTCCTGACGGTTTGAACCATTGGCAGCCTCTAATGTCTAATTGGACTGCGGTCAGGTCCCACCTTCTCCTCTCTTCCTTCTCGTTTTCGCTCAGTAACCTTGTGGCCTTCTCCTCAACCTTTCTCAACTCGGCAAACCGACGCGCTTCTTCCTCGTCTTTCCTCTCGGTTTCATCAAGCTTTACGAGTGGCTGAGCGAACGTAACTCCTCTAGTCTCCTTTCCTCCCGTTCTTTCTTGTTCTGGGGGCGCCGGTTTCTTTATTTCTGGGCCCCCAACTTCAAGTTTCCCAGAGCTGTAGTTATCACACGACAGTCGGGGCACGAGAGTAAAGTGACGCCTTCTCGTCCGCACCACTGACAATGGGTCTTAGGAGCGTCCGTAATCCATGGTGCAGGAGTCGAATTCGCATGCGCCGTCGGAGGGGTTGTGCAGTTCCTCGAGGTGTGCCCCTTCTATCTGCATCTATAGCAGACTACTTCGGGACACTGTGAGGCGCGATGACCTACACGGTGACAAGTGAAGCACGCGCCGAGAAACTCTCTCGCGCTCACGTTGGTCGGTCCTAAGGGCGATTTACCCGCCCCCGCCGTTGGATTCCCTCCGGTGCGTGGCTGATTTCCTCCGCCCTTCGGTTTATTGGTCGAATCCTGGCTCGATGCACCATCTTTTCCCGTCGACTTTGATTTATTACCAGAGCCGACGTTAGTGCTTGCACTCGCAACTTTTTCCGACTCAGAAGCGGGCGCTGAAGTCGTAGCTTTCTTAGCTTTCGACTTCTTGCCCTTCTTCTGAGTCTCCTCACTTTCTTTCTCCTTTTCTACCGTCTCGACTGCAGCGACTTTGGGCTTAGTCACCCCTCCTGTATATGCCGCGCCGGGAACGTGCATCTTCTCAGCTGGCAATGGCGGAGCATATCGACTGTCCAAGTCTCGCTGCTTCTCCCACCGGCGACCATACTTCTCGAGATCTTCCAAGCTATCAATGAGCTTATCACCGATAGCCTTCCGATACTCGGGTAGAATATTGCGATACGCTATCTGCAACAATTCTCTTTTGTATGGGGGTCGATGAAATCCTGACACAATGTACTCAAATTTGGCGAGAAACGTAGTGATTTTCTCACCTTTGTGTTGCGTCCTCCTTCTCAAATCCTCCATTAAATCTTCCCTGTTATATTCAGTAACGTAGCGGTGCCTGAATTCTCGACAAAACTCCGTCCACGTCTGAATTTTCTCTCTCTTGGCTCGGAACCAACGGCCCGCCTCGCCCTGGAAAATACAAGGTAAGACGTTTATCCAATCGATATCCGAAGCTCGAATACATCTTCGGCAATCACTTAACCTCTCCAAAACCCTTCTGGGTCCTCGTTTCGGCCTTCGCCGGAAAACTGGAAACCCCAGTCCTTGAGTTTTTTGGTGATATCTCGGGCGCTGTCCATCCTCTCATTCCGAGAACCTCGCACCGAGAGTCTTCCCGTCGACGCATGATTCGAGCTATGCTCGAATTCGCTGTCGCTGCCGCTCAATAGACTCAAGCTTCCTCTTGGACTTCGTACTCTCGCGGCACTCTCTCTCCTTCCTGCCTGCCCTAGCTCGCTTCTCCGGGTCCTCTTCGCGCGACTCTCGCTCGTGTGAGGGACATCCGACTGACTCTCCGAACTCCTGTCGGTTGGCCTCGTTCTGTCGAAAAACAGTTTTCTCTCTTCTCTCTGGTTCTCTGACTGACTAACGGGCTCCGCAATTCTTTCCTTCCCCCACCTCGGACACTGCAATGTTGGCCGTTTTATAGCCTGCGTCGAGGTTCGTCGGAGACTTTCCGATCTCATCTCTTCCTCTCTACGCAAACTGTTTTGCTGGCGAATCACTTGGCACGCCTTGTTCCATGCTTCTTCACGCACTTGTTGGAGATTGCGCTGATGCCGTCGTTGCACTTCTTCTTCCTCTACCTCGATATCGAACTCATTCATCACCTGATTAAAAACGCGATGGCCTTCAAGTTCGAGCTTCTCTTCAAGAGCCCTCTCTCTAGCTTGCTCGTAGGTCATTCCGTTCGCGCGGAGTTCCCCTATACGAGTCACGCGTTCATTCAAGCGTTCGTTCGTTTCCCGATACCGATTCTCACTCTCTCTTTCGCTATTAGCCGAACTTCTTCCCGCTCTTGAGCTTACTGACGAGCTTTCCTCATTTCTCTGCTCGTTACAGTTGGCTGTCGCAGAAACATTTCCTCCCGCTAGAGTGGTCGATGGTGTATACCACCGCTCTCTTCCTAGCGGAGGTCGGCTTTCGGCGACAGGAACCCTGCTCGGAATTTCTCTGAGTCCCGGTCGGGCAATAGGTGATTCGCCTATACCTCGTACTATTCGAGCCGAGAAATACTCCCACGCTCCCGGGTGTCTCACTGGCATGCGGTTCTCAAACCGGTAGCCACGCGGTGCTGGAGTCGGAGGCGATATCAAGTTTCCAATTACTGCGGAGGTAATCGTTCGTCCTGATAACGCCGCCGTAGCAGTCACCAGGGCCGCTCCAGCCCGTGAGGTGACTACACTCGACGACGTCGTACTCGCCACTGCCGTACTCGGTGGAACGTTTAAATTGACACCGCTTCGGTGATCGTCTCCTCCGTTCTCGCTTTCGCTAGAACGTGGATTGATCAACCTTACCTGGTTGTCATCGTTTACCCTTCTCTTCTTTCCCCTCTTTGGTGGAATTTCTCCCAAAATACGCCGCTCTATTTCCTCGTTGGATATCGCAACTCTCTCGCCTTCGATATCCCACTCATACCACGGCACTCCGTCTAAAGTCGGGTTGGCTTCCGAAATATACGCGCGTAATAATCGGTCGCGACAAACCTCAGCAGAGCCACGCAAGCCAAAACCTCTGGCCTCGAGCTCTTCATCGAGTTCGTACTCTGACAACCGGCCAATTTTAAATTTCATAGCGCGAAATTCGCGCGAGCTATGCATCAGCCGTTGCGTTACGGCTGCATGCGCTCTCTACACTCCCAATTTCTCCTCCTCTCCACCTCGGCGATCACGAAGTCCCCACCAGGGATGCCAATTGCGACGCTGTGCCTCCCAGTACAGGTGCGCAACACTTGACGCCTCGTACGCGCCAAGATTTTTCATTAATCGCGGGATTTAACGTAATCGCCGACGTTTGGGAGAACGTGGGGAAAGAAGGAAGAAGTAATCACACAAGTTATTAAGTTGTATTGCACGTATATTTGGCCCAGCCCTTCCCTACAACGTGGTGGCCGTAGCCGCCCACGCACAATAGCCACGCAGGGCTCGCCGTCACACCTCTACTCTCATATACACGCGCGCGCCTCGAAGCTCTCGCCTCTGATGTCGCGCAGTTTAACCCATCTACTCTCTCTCTCTCACACACCCGAATTTCGGCTCGGCGCAACCCACTCGAGTAGCTACGCGGCCAGCGCGCTCTCTCTCTCTCTCTCTCTCCCGATGCCTCTCTCTCTCGCTCTCGCACTCACACACTCTCCCGCGTTTCTTCTGCGCTGCGCTTCTCTCTCTCTTTCTCGCTCTCGCGCACGCTGGCCCGATGCCTCGCGTGGATGACGTCGAGGTGTGCGCCCGCACCGCACACCGCTCTCTCGTCTCGCTCACTCTTTCTCGCACACACCCGCGGCTTTCTCTCTCTCTCTGTCTCTCTCTCTCTCTCTCTCTCTCTCTCTCTCTCTCTTCTCTCGGCGGCCTAATGGCTCGCACCGAGAGTATCCCGAGCAACCCAAAGGTTCTTACCTGGTGTAGGAGAGACGAACACTAGTCTCTCATCCCGCAGTGGAAACCTCGCTAGCCCAAGAGGTGCTGGCTTCCCGTACTCTTTCTCTCTCTCTCTTCCTCTCTCTCTCTCTCTCTCTCCCTCTCTCTCTCTCCCTCTCTCTCTCTCTCTCTCTCTCTCTCTCTCTCTCTCTCTCTCTCTCTCTCTCTCTCTCTCTCTCTCTCTCTGCAGACTGGGGAATGAAGGCCTGGCTCCCGTTCCTGCTTCCTTTCTCTGGCTGAACGGCTGGACGGTCGTCTCCGGGGAGGGATCTCTTCCTCGGGGCGGTGGTCCAGGTCGTGGCGCTGCTGCTCTCTCACTCTCACTCTTTTTCGCAATTCCCTCTCGCGCGCTCTCGTCACGTCGAAGTGTTATCGACAGGGCTCGGAACGGAACTGCCGAGCCGCTCTGCCGCGCGCGCGCTCGGCGTCTCGCCGTCTGCCGTCGGGCCCGGCTGATAACGTAGCCCGATTGGCCGCGCGAGGCGTGAGACGCGCTAATTGGCTGCTCGTCTCGCGCCAGCTCGAACCGGCGAGCTCCCCCCTTGGGTACGTCGGCCAGCGAATTCCACGAATTCACGGGACGTAGCTCGCGTCCGAGAAAACGCGGGCCTCGCTGGAACCGATCGCCTTTTCTTCCTCGCATCGAGTGAGGTTGCCGCGCAAACAACAATGCGCGATTTGCTCGGCTGTGACGTACCACGTCGCACAAATTACATATGCCAGGCGTGTTACGTAAGAAATAGAAGCAATAACTCTATTAGAACACAAAAGATTATTTCGCGAGTGGACAAGGACAAAAACAAAAATAAAGATAAAGATACCAAAGATAATAAAGATATAGATAATGGTAAAAATTTAAATAGTGACAAAAATGATCGAAATAATCCTGTTAATAATACTGTTAATAATACTGCTGATACTGTTAATACGGTTCATAATACTATGAACGGCACCGAAGTATGTAATGCTGGCGATAACAGTACCGATTATGCGGATAACGTCAGCGCTGACGGTAATAGTGCTGATTTAGCTCTTTCTGCTTCGACTCCAACCATCTGTGCCAGCAAAATTGCTGTTAGGAAGAACGCCCAAGCAAAATCATCAGCGGATATAAGTGCTCTGCACTACTGTTCACTGCCGTCATCAATGCTCGACCTTTTTAGCAACCAGTTCGATCTCCTTGAGAGGACAGTCGGCGATCTAAGGACTCTTCTTGTGGGGAAGATTGATGCCATTAGTCAGAGATCAGACCCTGGCCCAGCGGCATCAGAAATGATCGATAGACTGGTAGATAGGGTCTCGTCACTTGAGGAGAAAGTTGTAATGCAAAACTCTAAGCTGGAAGAGTTGCATGATGATCGCTTTCTGCTTTCTCAAGAGAATAAGATACTTAAAGATAAATTGGAGGAGCTTACGCGAGTAATGCTCAAAGTGGAAAATTTTGTTGATGGTGCTCGGTCTGGCAGGGATGATGGTAGTTCTAATACTAGTCCTAGTAATAGTACCGGTGGTGATGCGAATAATAATAACAACAACATACGCAATAACAACGAGTGTGATTTCGATGCATCACGTGTTTTCGTCTCGCTTAGGGACATTGAGTCCGCTGATGCGAATAGAGGCACAGGCGCTTCCACATCGACTGATACAGGCGATTTTGAGGTCTGTAAAAGTCGACGTCGTATTCGGGGTCGCAAGTGTAGGGGGAGGGTTTGCGAACACTCTGCTGGCGGGCAATCCTCTTCAACGGACGGGCTGAGCAGTGTTGAGCTCACCACAGAGATAATTGTCTCTAATATTTTTGATGGTTCCGAGCAAGAGCGTGGAGACGTGGCCCACGCAATTCTCAGCACTGTTCTGCCCTCCGTTGCAAGGGATGATATTAGATCTACACGTTTGTAAGCAAGCAAG
Organism: Nasonia vitripennis; assembly: GCF_009193385.2. Lineage (NCBI taxonomy): Eukaryota > Metazoa > Arthropoda > Insecta > Hymenoptera > Pteromalidae > Nasonia > Nasonia vitripennis. The sequence goes on from NW_022279638.1 coordinate 2,596,961, forward strand.
CACAATATTATTGATGTTGAGATTAATTTTCAAACTGTGGAACTCCCGGCTCTCAACAGTTTTACATACAGGGATTTCAAGTCGATTAATACGGGGGAACTCCTATCCCTTCTTGCTTCTTGTGATTGGTCGACGGTGAATTGTCCGGACAGTGGAGTTGACACCCGACTCGAACATCTGAGTCAAAACATAATGAGTGTCATAGACCAGCTTGCTCCGTTGAACGAATACAAACCGAAGAAAAAAGGTCTCCCTCCGTGGGTTGACGCCGAGCTTAAAGTCTTATATAACCAACGGGACGCGGTGAAAAGACGGCACAAACAGGCGCGGCGGGACACACGACGACAAGACGAACTGTGGACGGAATATCAGTCTCTCGTGGCTGAGGCCGAAGAACGTACTGCCCAAGCACGAGAGACTTTTATACAAAACAGAATTTTCGATGCACTTGATAATGATAAAAACATATGGAATGAATTTCGTAATCTTGGTCTCATTACGAAAGCAAAAAACGACTTGCACGGTTTTACTCCAGATGAATTGAATGCTCACTTCGCTGGTGTGTCCATATCCGACCTCGAGCGTGAGACAGATCTGAGTGGCATCGTGTCGGGAGCCCGAGGGAACTGTTGCCAAATAGTGTTGCGCATTTGCTATACGCGGACGACCTGCAAACCTACACTCAATGTACGAGAGACAATCTTCGTGGCGGCATGGATCGTCTGTCGGCTGTGGCGAAAGCTGTGGCGGGGTGGGCCTCTGATAATGTTTTGCATCTTAATACTGGTAAGACTAAGGCAATAATTTTTGGATCGGAATATAATATTAATCAACTGCAAGGGTTGAACTTGCCTGGTGTTGAGGTGCAGGACGGCATCTTTGTCCCATTTGTCGATACGGTAACTAACCTTGGTGTAGTCATGGACTCTAAATTAACGTGGAAACCACCGAGGCGTTGCGCAAGCAGCTGGCAGCCGCCCTTGCTGCTTCCCACCTAGATTACTGCTCTGTAGTGTACCTTGATGTGTCAGGGGAGTTCCAGACACGACTGCAGAGATTGCAGAATGCATATGTGCGCTACGTGTGTGGTGCTGGGAGGCGCGAACATATTACTCCCTGCAGGAAGAAACTGGGCTGGTTGAATATTAAGGAAAGAAGGGCATACTTTGCGACAGTACTAATGTACAAAGCCTATTGTATGGGGCAGCCGCCGTACCTCGCGGCCCTTTTTAAAAAAAAACCAGCACAGGACTTCCAGTAGGGTGTCCAGGGATATGTCGGTTCCGGGATCGCGTACTGATACGGAACTGCATTCGTTTGCAGTATACGGCGCGACTCTCTGGAACTCCCCTGTAATGACGTGATAGAATAAGTATAAAGCAAAGTGATATTAGTATTATAATAAGAAATGATACTCAAGTTATGTACAAAAATGTGATAGAACTGCTGTGATAATCAGCTATTGAATGCCAATTGGCTAGTACAAACTGCGATACTATGTATATTATTAACTGCGATATTATGTATATTTTATTTTTTCAATCACGAAAAATAAAACTTATTTCTATTCTATTCTATTCTATTCTATTCTATTCTATTCTATTCCATTCAAAAAATTATTTATATATTCCTGGCTAAATGTTTTTTCGCATATGTCTTTTGTACTAAAATTACCGTCCAGTATATCCACATTGAAATCACCTACTATACAATGGTTTTTTATCTTTCTCTGGGATAACATGAATTTTTTAATGCTATGGATAAATTCTGTTTTTGGTAAGTCATGTGATCTGTAGATCGCGGAGACTTTAAAGGCTTCACCAGTTATTAGTTTTATATTTGTGCTTATTATCTTTAGTCTATCTATCTCATCTATACTAGTACTTTCAAATATGTTATTCTTTATATAAAGCATTACCCCGTCAGATTTATTGATTACACTATTATTGTAATAACTCTTATAACCACCTAGGTGAAAGTACTCTGGATGTTTTAGCTTCCATGTCTCCGTGCACACTACAATCACTGGCTTCCTAGCTAGTCGCTCAATAAAAGTCTCAAATTTCTCAAAATTTGCATTTAGACTTCTTACATTTATACATAATATTAAGTTTGTAGTTTTATCATCATTAAGACTTTTATTGAGGGTCCGTATGTTATTATATTCTATGTCACTATTACTTATTTCAATAAAGTTAATGTCTTCCATTATGCGCTTTGATGTTCCTTTTGATACAGCTGATAGTGTTATCGTCGTCTGGTAATGTTGTTGTTCTATTTTACCGAGGTATCTTGGAATGATAGGGAATACACTGTAGTCAGTTGTTTCAATCATTTTCCTTTTTTTAGATTTTAACACTTCGCATTTGTGACTGCCAAATACCAAGTGTTTTGTATTGTATTTTGTATTATAGTTGTTATTACTATGTAGACAGTTTGGGCATTTATAGTTATTTGTTTGACACTCATTTGATTGGTGGTTTCCAGAACATTTTAGGCATGTTACTTCATTCCGGCACTTTGTTCCTTTATGACCGTATCTGCCAAACTTAAAACAAGGTTTTACACTAATGTGATCAAAGACTCTGCAGCTTTGATGCCTTATGAAAACTCTGTTATTGTTTTCTCTGATGTTCTTGTAGATTTCATCGGTTACCTCCAGGATGAGCGTTTGGAAGTTAGTTCTAGGATTTTTGTATGTGTATAGGACTGAACTCCTTTTCTTCATTTCGTTGAAATTTCTAGTATTGATATCAGATTCTAAGGCGTCGTTTCCTAGATTTTCAAAATTATTTATGCCAACAACTCTTACTTTTGGATTCAGCATTTCTTCTTTCTGTACGTTGCATATGCTATTTAGCTTGTTTAGTGCTTTTACCGCTTTGTCAGCACTTTCTTCGTCTTTGCAGCTAATTATTAATTCCTCTTCATTTTTTTTATTACTCTTTTTGTTTGAATTGTTTCGTCTTTAATTAAATAATGATACTCTATCCGTAATTTTTTCTAATTTGTCCGCTTTATTCACAAATTGCAATCATTCTTAATGAAAAAAAAATTGCAAAATACTTGTACCTTGATTTCCGTTCGTGTAGAACTGCTTATATTTAATAAAAGAGTACAGGACTTAAAAGAAAAATAGGAAAACACATAGGACTGAATAATGTAATAATCGAAATGTTCTATAATCGAAAGTTACTAAAATCTCTAAAACTGTAAGAACAAAAAAAACGAAGAAAAAAAGAATATACCCTATTAAAAATTTTACTCAAGATGGTATGTAAGAACTTACGTAAAATCATTTATCAGATCTTGTCAAAGATCTTGTGTAAGATCGTACATAAGATCTTATCAGTGATTTTCGACCAAGAATGAAGATAAGAACTTACGGAAGATCTTATATAAAATCTTATGTTCATGATAAAAAAAATTATTTTCATCAAATATTCATTTAAGATCTTACGCAAGATAGCATACAAGATCTTGCATAAGACATTACGTAATATCTTGCCCAATTTCTTACATAAGATCTTATGCAAGATCTTACCGCCATGATCAAAAGAAATCTTTTTATTAATAATTAATTCAAGATCTTATTTAAGTTCTTATCTAATATCTGATATAACACTTAAAGAGATACCGTTTTATTGATCACTTACTCAAGATATACATAGGATCTTATACAAGATCTTGCATATGATCTTGAGCAAATGATGAATAAAAAGATATCTCTTTAAGTGTTACATAAGGTCTTTTATATGAACTTACATAAGATCTTGTATTAATTATTAATAAAAAGATTTCTTTCGATCGTGGCATTAAGATCTTGCATAAGATCTTATGTAAGAACTTAGGAAAGATATTACGTAATCTCTTATGCAAGATCTTATATACGATCTTGCGTAATATCTTGAATGAATATTTGATGAAAATTTTTTTTTTAAGTGAATACTTCTATAGGCCCGTCGGGTACACATTTTGCTGGGGAGTGAATCGGCGAGCGGCGAGCGTCACGGCGGCGCAACAGATAAATTTGTCACGAAAGCAGCGGCAGCTCTCTCCCCTCCACCGCCCCCTCTTCCCTGCTCGCTTGGCGTACACGCAGCTCCCCCTCCACCGCGCTCTCTTCGCCGATGCGTAGCTGACAGCTCTCACCCCTCACCTCACAGCGTCCCCGCACTGCACTACAAGCGCTGCAAGCGGCTGTTGGGTATTCTCGGCTCTTACCACCGAATTTCGGGCCCCTCGATGCACTTGGCGTTCTCTACCTAGTATAATCTGATGTAAGGCTATGCTGCGTCTCCACACGCTCGGCGTTCTATATCTAATAGCGTCAGTTGTATGAAAACAAATCAGTTCTTTTGAAGTGAATACTTCTATAGGCTCGCCGGGTACACATTTTACTAGGGAGTGAATCAGCGACTTTTTTAATATGCGCGAAACGTTTGCAGGTAAACATTATTGACTTGCGGTAAACATTATTACTTTATGACACGCCGTGGCGTAAACCTGATTAACCGCACGCTCCTGCAAAAATGCACTTGCTAAATATTGGTTTACGCACGTTGTGTCATAAAATATCGTACAATACTATTATTCTTATTATATTTTCTTTATTCGTATTATATTTTGCCTATCCTTTATTTACTAGTTGATCAATGATTACTTCACCTAAGATTTTTTAGATCTCTGTCAAAGTTGCGATTAAGTTGGAAAAATAAGAAAATGACGGCGACTTACGCATCAAAATCACTAATCAAAAATTATAAAAATTTATTAAAAAAGTCACAATTAAATGTATCCTTGTAGATTAGTACTTTACACTCAACGAAGACGCATTTAAATTAATTTTTTTTATTTCAGTTTTGCCGCGAATACTATACTATATTTTGAACTCTTGCGTCGGAGACTATAAAGTACATTTGCAGTCCCGCTGCTAAGACTAGTACATTTCTCACTTCGTATACGTTTGATTCTCTGGCAATGAAACTATTCGAAATTTTCCAAAATTTCACACCATATATTTAAGTATTCACTTCTATCGGCTGTCCCCTAAACAGCCACATTTTTTTTATCATGAACATGAGATCTTGTATAAGATATTACGGAAGATTTTATGTTAGTTCTTGGTTGAAAATTGCTGATAAGATCTTATGTACGATCTTGCGCAAGATCTTCGCCAAGATCTAATATAAGATCTTACTTAAGTTCTTATATACAATCTTAAGTAAAAGTTTTGATAGGGTATACTTGCTGATTTTGGATCTCTGAACTCTGAACTGATAAAATATAAATTTTAGATTCTTATTTTATAAACCACCATCACTTAATCAGCATTCAGAAACTTGAAGAAGTCTTAAACACCTTATAGATTATCAAACCAATGCTGTAACTTTTTCTATTTTTCTTATAGGGTATGTAACGCGTTATCGAATATAAGTAGTTCTACACATACGGAAATTATCGTAGAAGTATTTTACCATTTTTTCATTAAGAATGATTGCGATTTGGCTGGTCGAGCGAATTCTGGCCATAAAAATCGGATTTTGGTACACTGTGCGCCGTCGTGCAATTATGCAAAAGAATGAGATGCTTGGATGCAGTGAAATGGGATATTAGGTAGTCAATTAAGAACACACAGGATATAGGGGAAACGACGTACTCTTTATTCCCTTCAACAATCATTTCCTCTACATTTTCTTTTCTCTCTTAGTTCTTCTTGCAGTCCCTTAGGATCTCTGCCAAGATCTTCTTGCGTGCGGCTCGCTCCGAGCATTGATACAACCGCTTCACGCCTGGGGGGCCGCAGATATAGCATCTTGGCTCTTCCTCCTTCTTCTTCCGAAGATACTCGGCGCGCTACTGCTTCTTTATCCGCGAGCATTCTTCCTCGTGGCAAGCCCGTGTCAATGTGATATATTATGATGATGTCAATGTAATATATAATGATAATGTCAATAATCGCCCGTTACGGCACCTTGCTCACGTCTTTCGAGATAATAACGCCGTCGGCTTAAGCTGTTTCGGCCGATTTGCTTTAGTCGAGCCCTTAGATGGGCCGGGCTTACGCTTTTCATCCTGCTAATTCGTCGTCGGCGCGTTTGCCGTTACAATTTTCCGAGGTTGCCCGCGCGGGTGGCAAGAGGGTTTCAGGGTAACTCCGTTTACGGGTCCCCCACTTCCCGCTGCCACCGCGGATGTCGACCCATATTTACTGGGCCGTTGCTCGCGCTCGCGCTTCCCTCCCGCCACTACGTCCGTCAGCTTGAGCTCAGACTCAAGTTCGCACGCTTCTAGTGGGTTGCTCATCGCTTTTACCTCTCAAGCATCCCCCAGCTCGAATGTATTCGAATCGACTTGGGCCGTAATCGTATATGGGTCTATGTACGGAGAAGCCAATTTTGCCGTGATGCCTTTCACTGTAGACAACAATACGTATCTCCTATTAGCGACGTCGCCAACCTTGAAAGTTGGCACTTGTCGGCGGGCATCGAAAAATGCCGCCTGGCGATCTTGCGACTCGCTGGACAGGGCATTTGCACGCTTGTGCAGAGCTGGCAGCTTGGCAAGGCGGTTCTGCCACGCTCCCACAGCCTTCTTCTGTGCAGCCTCATGATCTTCTTTCCCTCTAAGAGATGCCGGCATTTTTGGCTGCTTGCCGCAATTCATCAAAGCGAGCGAAGCCCCCGTAGATTCATGCACTGCGGTGTTGAGGGAAAACGCTATCTCGTTGAGGTATTCGTCCCATGCTCGATGATTATCTTGAGTAAACGTGGAAATTTCTTTCTTGACAGTGCGGTTTATTCGCTTAACTGGATTCACCTGCGGGTGATATGGCGGTGAGTACAAGTGGTAGATTCCTTGCTCTTTGAAGTACTCTTTTATTGTCTTGTTTTAGAATTTGGTACCATTATCTGAGTGAAACACTTCGAGTGCACTAAATCTCAAAATCACTCTCTCCTTGAGTGCGGCAAGTATTGCTTTGCCGTTGGCTTTGCAAAGTGGCACGCACTTTATCCATCAAGTAAACAAACTCTGAAAGATAAGTGCGTACTCGTGGCCTTTAGCAGACTTCGGTAAGGGGCCCAAGGGGCCCATATATATATATATATGACTTTAAGGGTATTTTTATTAAAAATATGAGAAATTTATATATATATATATATATATATATATATATACATATGTTATATCTATCTTATAAGCCATTTAAACCTTAATATTAGTGAAAGTTTAGAGTTCGATCCGGACTACGACCGCCAAAAGATTCATGAAGATACCTTTTTATAGTGCAAAAGTTCCTTCCTGTATGGGTCCCAAAATGGCAGAGACCCTGTATCTCTGGCTAAAAATGAAGATATCCATAAATTTGTACTAAAATGATGAAAATTCATATTTAAAGCCTGTGGCAAAGCTTATGAATTGCTTGGAGCGTTTCTAAAAAAAATCACAGAGGTAGCAAACATCAAAATAGAGAAAGTCACTATAGGGAAAAATTGTTCCTTAATATCGATCATTGACTAAGCTTAGTGATAAATTATTTAAATACATGTTTACTCATAGACATAAATTGCGTTACTTGGATCATCACCAAAAAAATCATAAAACTTGATTTTATTGTTACAAATAATTTTTTTTAATTGTAAATATGAATAATGATTCAACAAAATTATATGCAGGTTAACAAAATCAACAAAAAAAACGATGCCAATTCATTGGTACGTAGCTTCCTTCAACTAAATTTATAGTTCCAATAGATAAAATATTATTTAAATATACAATGTTAATGCTTTTTTAAATATTTTCAATCTCGATTATTTTACTGAAGGAGCAATTAAAAAATAATACAAAATATTGTGGATCTGAATAAGTTAGAATTGAGTACAGGGCAACTACAAAAAAAAAGTTTTATTTATATTTCAATTGTATTATTAATATTTTATAATATGTCAATGTATGTGATTAATATGTTGCGTCAAATATCTCTTAGACGTAAATTTTCGATCACAAATGGTACAAACTGAACCACAAGTAGCAACGTGCCGTTTCATTGATCGACTCCTTATATATTTTTTACACTCTTCGCACCTCATCCTTTTAGAAGAGCACACATCTTGCTCATGTTTATATAGATTACGCACTTGTTTACCACATGTTCTGCATGTTTGTTTCTCATTGTCATGAAACTTTATGTGACGACTCAAATTGCTTTTTTCCGCTCAATTTTCCGCGCAATTGATGTGTTTCTTATTTCAAAAACCCAACGACTCATTCGTATTCCTCTTTAATTATACATAATAATATTGATAAACTTTCAATAATAAAACTAGTGTATTATGTACAACAAAGATTATAAACAAAAGACAAATGTATATTTTATTATTTTTCTAATAAAAAAATAACAAGTGAATGTCTTGAGACTTTATTTTTTTACTCTATACCACTTCTTTTAGAACGTTGATTCACAATTTGCATTATTCCTACACAGTGTCGTATATCAGAACTCTGAATACCAAATCAATCAAATTATCAGGTTCCAAATCTGAAACGGATGAAATCGTCGAAAAAGTTTAGTTTTTTAGAATTCAATATATTTCCAAAGAGTATTTTTACTGCGTTTAAGCAAGCCATCTGCGCAAAGATTGGCAGTACTCATGTACTATATGTCATACGCATATATATACAGGGTGAGTCATTTTAATCTTTAATCTCAATTATCTCGTTGGCAAAGCATGCCAGCGAAAAAAGTTTCGGATAAAAGTTTTAGAATTTTTCCCTGGCTATCTGATGATGACCTTGACAATGTCATTGAGCGTGACTTTCAAGGTCATTTGAAGGTCAAGTCGATTTTTTCAAATAGAAACCCCTACTTTTGGCACCAGAAATGGAAAGAGCGGAAAATTTTACGTTTGAATATGACCTTGCCTTGACCTTGAATTCAATGGTCAAGGTCATTGGTCATGCCGATAACAGTACAACTGGTTAGCTGAACTCGAATGCATTCAAGGAGAAAATGTTACCCACAAAAGTTTTCAGTTTTCTCCCCGGCTGACGAATGGTCATCTTGACCCTGTCGTTAAACAGGATCTTCAAGGGCATATATATATATATTAATTTTAGCAGCAAATAGCTTTTTTTATGGTTAATCACCAAATAAAATGTTGAAGCATTTGACTGCATTGTTTTAGAGATATGAGGAATCATAAAATTTTCAAAAAAAAAATTGAAACCTTGATATCTTAAGAACCATACGGGTTTGAAAGCTGCGGAATGAACTTAGCCGAGACACATAAAATATCTACTTTTTCCCAAAATCTCAAGTGCAATAAAGCCTTTTTACTACCGTAATCGAGGCACAAAAAAAACTCATTTTTCCAGTTTTCGATTTTTTACTGAAAAAATAAGTAGTCAAATCACTTGAAATTTTATTGGGATATAGTTTGACACGTGACCCATCGACATGATTTTTTCGTGAGGTTATGATTTTTAGTTTCGAAGATATGAATTTTTAAAAAAATATCACCCTTTTCATTTTATCTGCCGAACAAAGCGGTCGATCCCGAGGACCAAACGGGGAAAAGGAGGTAATTTTATTCTCTTTCAAATGCATATTAGCTGAATTGTTTGTAACGATGGGATGATTGAAAAAAACGCAAAATAGTGTTTTTCAAAAATCAAATATTGGCCAGAAATATTACGGTATACATACACACACACACACACACACACATCCATACGGACATTTTCTAAAAACACGTGATTTGAACTTCTAACACACCAAAAAGTATTTTCTAGAAGTTTTGACGAAACTCAAAATTTTACTATTACAAAGCTTCCTCTAGGAGGAAGCAATATTCTAATATTTTACTATATAATTTAAAAAAAAAATTTAAGATAATAATAAGACATCATATTTATCTATTTGTTTACAAAATTTTAGCGTCTTTATTTTCATAATAATCAGTGATTAAATAATCAATTGAATTTGGCGGCAAAAATTAAAATTAAAAAAAAAAAGTTTAGAAAAATTAAAATTAAAAAAAATTAAAGCATAAAAGGCAAAAATTACAAAACTAAAATTATAAAATTAAACAATTCCTAAAACAAAAATTGAAATATCAGGAAATATAAAAGAACAAGAGTTTAGAGTATTTTCGTTTTCAATTAAGAATTTATAATTTATTTTTTTGACTGTCATAGTTTTTTTAATATTTTCAGTTTCAAAATTTTACCTTCCATTACAAATATGTGTTATTTTTGTGTTTTAAATCTCTATTATTTAAAATTTTCACTTCCACTCCTATAAGGAATTGACAATAAGAAAAAAGATCTTAAGAAAACTTGAATTTTATCACTATTGCAATATATATTTTAACCGAGCGACGTCAGGAGTGAGGTAAATCACGCTAGTTACTATTAGAAAGCTTCCTCTAGGAGGAAGGAAAATGGGGGTAAAAATCGGATTTTGAAGGTTGGTTCGTAACCAAGGAACCAATCAATAAAACAATTTGAAATTTGAACAGTAATTAGGCTTCGCAATAGTAAATCACTAAAATTTTTTTATTGTTTTGCATTTAAGGTGTATTGAAAGATGAATAATGATAAAGTAAAGTGTATTGAACCCATTAAATGACGTTTTACCCGCCATTTTATCCACTAAAACGGAATTTCTGAGATACGGAGGCATTCTATAGTCGAAATTACATAAATCGTTATTACTGAATTTTCTTTAACTGTTTTGCCTACTTCAAACGAATTCCAGGCAGCAAACTTGTTTTTTTAATGCGCGCGTGTGTGTGTATTGTGTTTTATCCAATGTTTATAGATAACTGAAAACTATATAATACAAACAGAAGTTTCATTCTTATCGATATTTTGTATTATTTAAACAATTTTTGTTGTTGATTTCAATAAAGTTTTTTGAATAGTGTTAATTTAAAAAAAAAAACTCGCATTGGCAAGGAATCTATTTGTTTGAAGCAGAACTAAAAATATAAAAGTACTCTTTGATACATATATTTAAAGAAACTTTACAGTGATTAAAAAATTATGACTTTTGGAGACATGTACCTAGTCCATGCCGTACATGCTTGTTTTATAATTTAATCAGTTTATCTGTGCCATAGCGTTTTTAATAAAATTCAGATAAATTATGAATATTAAATAAAATTTTTCAATATTTTTAAACAAGATATCTCCGCATAAGCTGAAACTATAATTGGAGAAACTACTATTAGCAATCTTGATTCAGAGTAATTTTCTTATTTTTCAGAAGTATTGATGAAAAACTGACTGAAGATCAAGCAAAGAAAATTTATTATCGATCCTTGCGTGTGGAACAAGAATTTAATGAACATTTTACGGGTATGTTAAAAAATAATAAAATATAATCCATTCAAAATCGAATTAATTACAAATTACTATGTGTTGTATACTGCTTAAAGCTAACTGCGTAACTTTGTTGGTATCGATAGACATGAAATGTACTAAGTTAGAAGTGTTAAATTTGCATATAAACCACTTATTAGGAGGGGGGAGTTAATCCCATCATAGTCCACTAAGTTACTATGCAGAGCTATTCCTTAGTGGCGGAAGCAAGCTGATTAACCTCAAAGTTTAAGGAAAAAACAATCTAAGAGAACTCAAGATTCTATATTTTTAATGAAAATAAAGTACGAACAAGAAAATAGCCTCAAGTATCAGGTATTTATATGCGAATCAAGTTATGTCATCAAAAGAGAGAGAGTCTGGCTTTCGAACGTAGGGGAATGATATCACCCGATGGTGAAGGAGTGAAGCCCTAGCTCAGTAGTACGTTATCGCCTATGCGTTAGACCTAGGGCCTCATTTATTGTATATTTGTTAAACTATTTGATGTAAATAATTTGGTTGTAAAATAAGTTAACTAAAAAAGAAAGTTAGGAAAATGTATGTTTTTTCTAGAGTTTTATTATTTGGAGTGAATATTCGGAAAGTATGTGAAGTAGGGACACAGCTAGGACTGCCTGGCTTTGGTTTTTAATCTTGGAAGCACGTTAACCGCGCAAGAGAGGAAAAAGATAACACAAGTTTGTAAAAGAGGGAAAGGTGTGTTACCAGAACTTCTGATGTACTTAACCTAAAATGACCATTCTCGTGCACACGCTCACACACAAACCAACTTACGTACGTGCACATACACAGAAATTTTTGTAGGGTCTTAGCTTACCGATACGGCCTATCACATCCGCGCAAAAAGCAAAATAAAACCGCTACCAACTTCATTAATAGTATGCTTTCTTCAAGTAATACAATGATAAGGAAAATCGTTCTTCTTTGATAAAATTATTCAAAGCTTCTTCAGAAATATATTAAAAACTTAACACATGCTTGTAAATTTTAGAATGCATGAATCGATACACGATGCGACGACAACTACTAAACAATTTTAATATATATATATATATATATATATATATATATATATATATTAGTGGGGCTTCGCCCCCCTGCTCGCTTCGCTCGCCAACCCCACCATTTTAATTTCTGTGTGATTTTTATTTCGAAAATGTTATCTTCATGATCTGATGATTACGTTCTAGTTGGTTAAGAACGATCTCATTTTATTATATAAAATTTGTAGATCATAAAAAAGTAAAGAATTTAATGTTTGTGGAAATAGAGAAAATCAAAAGAAAAAAATTAAAAGTACTAAATTAACGTCGAACTTCTACTGCTAATGGCATTTGAAATATATAGTTTTATTTTCATTTTTTCGGAAATTGTTTTAAAATTAATTTTGATTCTTCTTATTTTTGGTTATATGTTACAATTATAAATAAATCTGGTCCGCCACTCTTTCTTATAATAACCATTGCGGCTTTGTCGTATATTTCTTTTTCTGTAAACCTAATAGTTTTTGAATTAAAAATATAAATAAACTTGATTTTTTCAATATTAAGTTATTTTTAATTTAAAAACTATTAGGTTTACAAAAAAATTATGGATACCTTTTTTATCCTTTTTACATGCAGAATCAGCCAGTATTTTTTGGGCGCCAGGTCCGTTTTGAACCCAGTTAATGTGTGTATATCGCACGGGCATGTTCTTATCTATCAGTTTGTTAAGTCACATAGACATAATACATACATAATATAAACGCGCATAAAATTGTTGCTTTACATTTTATATAATACATTGAACACGGCTGGCCGGTTATATTGCCAGCCCTAAAAACAGTGTATTTTAAAGCGTGAACGAAAATGTCAAATAAGTCTCCCTATAGTAACCTACACTGTAAAATAGTATATTGTGTACCAAGGGCATAAAGTGGGCTTTTTCAGGCCGAGTATGGATTTTGCAGTACAAGTCAAGGCGAGTTATCCCGATCCGTAGATGAGTACTGCAACTACACGAGGCCAAAAAGCCCGCTTAGCCCTTGGTGGACACCATATTTTTTGTAACGCATGTACTGATTTTCGCGTTTTTAGAAGATTTGCTAATGAATTGAGTAGCGGGCGCGATAGTATAATTCAATACAAGTGCGCAAAAGGTGTCGCTTCGCTCGGGCGACAAACCTCCCACTCGTGTAGAATCAACTTTTTGCACGTGTATCGAATGTTATTTTTTTATACAGGGGCGGAAAATGTGCTTGAACGCATGCGGAGCGTGCGTAAAAGTGCATTTATAGCACAGTGTGGCTAAAATCCGCTGTTAAGTCACACCTATCTGTGACTAAAGTAGTCCTTTTTTGCACCGTGTTTATCACTAACCTCACAGTGCGAATAAAGACTACGTTATACACGAATAGGCGAGACTTGCGGAATTTAGCAGTCTGTGCTATAAAATTTTATACGATACTCTTGACACAAATGGTTCAGTTTTACACAGCGCTTAGCGCCCTCGCTGCGCTCGGATGCTAACTGGGCCGTGTAAAAAAGAACCATTTAAGTCACACGTATCGTAATGTACTGTCTTATTTAATAATTTAAATAAGTATTTAATAAAATAATAATACAATACATTTATCTTTATATAAGGAAATAAAATATGATTTTATATGAAATTACATAATTTTCCATACTTATATTAATCCTTAGCGGAACGAAAATTTTGCACATAACAGTTTTCATCAGAAGATTTCAGACTAAAACAGAAAATAACTGAAATGTTCAGCAGAAGAATGTCGGTATTCAGACAAAGTCAACAGTTATTTACAGGTATTATTAGTTTTTTTTTTTAGTTTACTGCGGATAGTACCAGATTTCAAAAGTTTTCAGCAGTTACGTTAATTAGATTCTATTATCAAGTGGCGCGGTAGCACCACGAAGACAAGTTTGAGAAGCAGACAAAGCCGCGGTGCCCGCGCTACTATTTACTTCTATGTTGAGGCTCGCATTTTTCATTACAGAGAAATAAATGCATTTCTTTCTTGTCTCTTATATATTTTGACTTATATCATGTTTTATTATGCTCAACTATGATTTTCAACTAACATATTGATAAAAATTACCTCTTATATAATACAAGCGTGTGTTTTTCAAAAAATGCTCAAATCAACTAAAAAAAATGTTAGGACCGTGAAGTTGGCCGCACAGCTATACAGATCGATATTACTTTCTCATCGCTCACATGTAGTTTTTAGTGTCTAGGTGTTGAAATAATTCGAAGGCGGTGTCTAGGTGTACGGGGTGGCGAATGACGAGGTCTAGGTTGTGCGCTTCGTGTTTTTTTGTGCTCGGTGTAATTTAAGAGCGGTGTCTAGGTGTAGAAATCGTTCGAGAGTAGTGTATCAGAACAATCAGTGATTTCATGTTAGTGATAAAAATGTTACAAAAAAAAACTATGGTCAAAAGGTGCTAAAGATGCTTATATTTTATTTTTAGGAAAATAATGAGAATAGAACGTCATAAAAACGCCATGAGTACAATGAAACGGTCATGGCAAGTTACGTAGTAAGTATCTTGAGAGTTGTTCCTAAATAATCAGTATACAATTTAACTTTAAGTTAAGTAAGCCGTTTATTGACCAAAAAAAATTTTGTTGCTTAATTATGATTTTTTAAAAGTTAATTTTTTTGATGTTATTAAAGGCGTGTTTTTTAAAAAGTTAAGAAAAATGTGTAGAAATCTAAAGATAGCTGTTTTGATTGGGAACAAACTAGTGAACGTAGAAGACAGCAATGATAAAATATATAAAAGTAAATATGGAATTATATGTATTACATTTTAGTACAAAATATCAATGTTATGATTGTTATAATCTCCCAATTTACATTATATTATAAATGTAAATAAAAAAAATGTTTAATTAATTTTATTTTATTGTTAGATTTTGTTAATGTTATTAATACTGTCATCAAATAATTACAAATAGTTAAAAAACATTTTTTAATATTCAAAATATTTCTGTTTTATTCTATAATTTTAAAGTCGGTCCTATGTACTAGTAGCTATAACTACTTTTATAGAATGTTGGCTGTATTAAATATATTTATTTATACTCGACGGTAATTAATTCTTATGAAACGTTTATAAAGTCGTGCTTTTGATTGATTGGAGTTTATCCATTTAGCAATCTGATTGGAGCATTTCAAAAATGTTTCACAAGAATTAACGACCATCGAGTGTACATCTAATATTTAACAGTATATTCAATCACAATTAATTTGTAAATCATGAGCGAAGCGAGCATCTTTTGCTAGTAAGTATTTAAAACTCAAATTAAAAAATTCAATTATAATCATATTATTATTATATATATTTATAATCGTTCAATTATCAATAGGTAGTTTCAGAGTAGTGATGTTGAATATATTCGAATTTGAATAAACTACATCGCTCACTATTTTATTAGTCTTGAAAAGCACTAACCCGAATATGGCAACTGTTTTGTCTGTTTCGTTACCTATCAGTAGACTCACAAACTACACACGAATAAGCAAATAAGAAGAGATGGCACACATGCGTACGAGAAGAAAAGAGAGATAGAGAGACATAACCTCAAAATCGAAAAAATTTTAGTTTACTACCCGAATGGGAATTTGATGTACGAGCGTCATGTATGGGGCGAAAATTTCGTCGTTTTTCATGAAAAGGCCTACTTTACGAGATATCGACAATTCCTATATGCGGAACTTAGATCTCGTCATCCGCGAGCCTAAAGATTTTATAGACATCATCTATTTGTGTTTTAGAATCTCACTTTCTTCGGGCAAAATATTTCCTAGATATTAAGAGTGTTATCATGACATATTTTTCCTCAGACCATATCACCGATCAGATCGAAAAACAAGCCGCGCAAGCAGTCTATGCAAACCCACCGGCGACTGCGATGCAGCGTAACCGAGCGCATACAGCTGTTTCTGATGCGGATCGCGGAGATACGCCCACGCGCCCGATCTTGTCGTCTCGTTTACACGTGCACACGCGATACTTATGTCATATGTGTGTGTGTCTGTATGTAGAACGAAAAGACACAAAAGAACGATAACATAATCTATCCCTTGTATATATACTTAGAGCGCGCGCGTGTTTCAGTGTCGAAATTTGAGTGCGAAATTTCAGTGTCGATAGAGCGAAAGCATTAGCCCCTAATTATAATTTGACGCACGCGTAAGCATTTTTCTCTCTCTACTGCTTTAAAAGAGATAAAAAAGAAGGCAAAACGAGTGAGAAAGGGACTACGCGCTCACAAGTTCCTTTATCAGCGGGCAACATGTCGGCTCTCTCTCTCTCTCTCTTGCATGGCCATTACCGAAATAGCTACTAAAAGAGGAAAAGAAAGATTGGGCGGCGTTTAATAATATATAAATAATATCTTACCTTTAATTCAGAATGTCTTACAAAATGCTTTATGCAACAACACAACGGAATAATAACAACAACAGCAAAAATCAAACCAACAGCAGCAATCCCTTTATTAATTATTTTTCTCTCAGATATGAATTTTCTTATCTCACTTATTAATTTTACTACATTATTACTAAAAGATTTAGTTTCATTCAGCACAACTTCCGATTAATTTTTCTTGAAACGAAGCAATTTTATACGATGGACCGATTTGACGTTTAAAATCAAACTAAACAACATAAACACAAGTCAGCTTTTTATATCATCAGCATTGAACATTGCTACGTATAAAAATAGAACGTTTTTGTTTTGCACAACGATAATCATTCCTGCGATGCTTGATATTCTTAAAATTTGCAATAAGCAGAAACTGCAAGGACTATTGCGTATATGTTTAAGTACATTATGTAGATTTTACGTATTTCCGTTGTTGCTAGAGATTGTTTAACCTATATAACGTGTTTGTGAAATCTTTGTGCGAGTTTTTTAGCAGTGAAACAAATATTCTACGTTGATCAATTATTAATGAACTAATTCTAGCCTGAAAAAGCAAAAGTAGAAGGTACACAAAATCCTTTTCCATCTACTAGTAGATATTATCATCCAAATTTACCCAAGCTCGAGTCTGAGGTAAATTGCTCATGAAAGCCGAGGATGCATTCACAAGATTGGCAAAATTTATATTGCACGTTATTTGTGCTAAGAATGTCTTCAAGAACCTGAATGAGGACGAGCTAAAGAATTTTGTGAGAGGGGTGCTGCGTTTCTAAACTTCATGAATTCAGGGAAAAATTTGGGGGGTAAATTTTGGAGGGAAATCCGGGGAGAAAATCAGGGGGTAAAATCAGGGGGGGAAATTTCTGAACCGTCGGCGGCGGCAGCGAAACTTTTTTTATAATATAGAGAGATATATGATAGCATCTGAATAAACTATCATACGTTATACACTCTATATTATACACTTATACATATACAAAAATATTAATTTTTCAAATCAAGGATTGGTTGTAAAACTCATAGACACAGCATCAGTTGTACCTTCTACAGAATTAAAGAACTCGAGTACTCTTATCAATATCAAGGAATAGGGTTTGGTTAACCAATGAATTTGAAAAAGAATTGCTTACGAATATAATAAAAATGACATACTTACAAAGTACACAGATATTAGTTGATTATAAAGTGCTCACATATAGCATCACATAACCTAACCTCTACTTCTTTTTGCTTATACAGTACGTATAGATCTTACGTTACTATACGTTTTTTTGTAGAACACGCAGAGTCCTTCAGGTACACCTAATATCAAATTTAATCGCATCCGCGAACATATATGTGGCGTACGCAAAAAGCTTTGTAGCGATAGAAAACTTCACTTAAAATTTACGTTTTTTTCTCTCCTGCCGAATGCGAGGTAAATAATTCTTTTTCTTTTCAAGTCATTAGAAAGTGAAGAATTTTTCTCTACAAACTCCAGCAAAGAAAATAGAGTGAGGAGCTTTCAGTTTTGCAAATAGCCCAGATGAATGATAGAATTATTTTACGGTTTACTATTTAGTAAAATAAAGAATTGTTTTTTTTCGTTTTTCTTTCTTTCCCGTTTACTATAAGAGGTCCTGTTCCGAATCCTCGCAGAAGGCGAGAAAAGGCCAGAGGAAACAGTAGAAGGGGTCTCTACGTTTCCCAAGGACACCAAACGAACCTCAAACTTATCTTTAGAGCAGACAGGAGGTAATGAAGTTATGCCGCTGAGAGTAGATTCATCTTCCGACATATACTGTAGTCGTTCGTGGACTCAAGTCGGGATCGGTGGATTTCGACTACGCGCCCTTTGTGATTCAGAAGCCGCTCACACTGCAATTGGCCCTCTTGGCATACAAATAGCCTCAGCTTGTGGCTAATCAATAATTTCGTATAAAGGGGCGAAACTCGCAAATGGACAACTAGTGCCAATTTACGGTCATATAGAGTTGTCATTTGACCTCCTCGGGTAACACCGCTACTTAAAAGTCATGATTATGAGTCAGCTTAACTCAGAATGCATCCTTGGGATTGCTTTCATGCGAGCGTTAAAATGCAATACTTCTGCCTAGAAAAAACCGGCTCAAGTGCTAACGATGTTAGAGGCAGGGATAATACGAAGATCTAACGGTGACTGATCGAGCCCAGTAGTCATGGTGCAAAAATCTAACGGTACCTACAGATTCTGCATCGACTATCGAAAACTCAATGCTGTCTCTAAGGCGAGTGCGTACTCGTTTCCATACATGGATGCAATATTCAAAAGGTTGCAGCATGCTTGCTCTATTTCGACCATTGACCTCAGCTTAGCATATTATCAGATACCGATGAAGGAAGAAGATATGCACTTAACCGTTTTTACAGTGCCTGGACTAGGATGACCTATGGGGTAGTCGGTGGACCAGCAACCTTCCAACAGCTGGCTGATAAAGTCGTAGGGCCAGAGTTGGAACCATATGCCTTATCCTAACTGAATGATATTACTATCACACGGCACCCAAGAATCTAAAGCAGTTACGCCGATTCCTTGGGATGACTTCCTGGTACCGGAAACTTCTGGACAACTTTACGACTATCACCGACCCGTTGACATCACTAACGAAGAAAGCTGTCAAGTATCAATAGGGCGACTCGCAAAAGGCAGCGTTTGAGCAGATAAAAGCGCTGATCGCTTCTGCTCCAGTTCTGCATCGTCCGTCTTTTGATGACCTGTTCGTCATTTAAACTGATGCTAGTGACACAGGCATTGGGGCTGTGCTAACTCAGACCATCGATAATGATGATGAGAGAGTCGTATGTTTTGCAAGCCGCATCCTCTCGAAAATAGAGCGCAATTACTCTGATACACTTGCCTAGAACTTGCAGCTAGCTATTCTACGACCTTGGCCGGTCCACTACGTGCCTCAAAATAATACAAGGGAACAAAATCTTGTCTCCATTATTGCGAGGTCATCGTCCAAACAGTAGTCGCATTACACGCAGCTAGTCTTAGTCTTAGTCTTATTGGGCGGAGGTGAACTGCGGTGGCCCCTGCACGGAGACGTGCCGGTCGACCACTCAAGCGAAGCCCATTGTGCCGTGCCTTCTTTACCATTAGTAATTACTTTATAAATCATTGTTTATAGGTTCGGCAACTCAGCAAATTGATGCCAAGCTTTTTAACCTTAGCTCCTCTAACCCCAATATGGAAACCTCCCACACCCTCAGTCCTGTCCCTGCAAAAGCTGAGCATTCACACAGCAAGTGGGAGGTGGTCTCCCTTTCATACTCGCGCCACCTGTAGTTCCCGGAGTCCCTTAGTCTCAGGTTTCACAGGTGGTATCCTACCCGCCAATGTCCCGCCAGCCAGCCAACAACCAGTCTCAATCTATTCCTGCTTAGGCCCCTAATAGTCCGTAGCCACTCCTCAGGTGGGCTGCTGTCCATCAGAGCCCTAGTCTGCCTTTGCTCATTGGTATTGGTCCATTTGTCGCTCAGTTGCGAGTTGAGCCAGTCTTTAATTGCTCTATTAACCTCGCAGGTTAGGGCAGCGTTCTTGCTCAAATGCCGTCCGCGCCCCTACCCGCTAACCAGTCCGCCTTTTCGTTACTCACTACACTGGAGTCTCCTGGTACCCACACCAGTCTCAACGCGTTGTGTTTTACCACTGATTCCAGCGCCTGTCTGCACCTTAGTACCTCTTTTATTAAGAAGATACTGATACTGTCTAGCGCCATGAGAGCTGCCCTACTATCCGAGCAGAAGCTTACAGTTCTTTATCCTGTGCCTCTCTCCAACAGCTATTTAGCAGCTTCTGTAATGGCCTTGATTTCTGCCTGGAACGCCGTAGCATAGTGGTCGAGCAAGTACACAATTTCTTGTGTGTTTCCCTTTCCCCAGGCACCTGATCGAAAACGGCTTAGAGAAATAAATTCTTTCCGCCATTCTGTCACAACCTCTTTCTTCCATTAGCGGCATTACTTGTTCCAGAAGTGCCGCATTCTGGAAATACGAACAGTTCGTTGATTCCTCAATTCTGCAGAATGTCCTGCACGCATTTGCCCTTATTACCTTGCCCAGTGGAGGGAGTTCCAACAGTCTTTCCATAGCGAACGTAGGTGTCGTTTGCATGGATCCTGTGATTTCTCTCATAACCAATTTTTGCACCCTGTCTAGTGCCCCTGTGTGAGTTTTCAACTTACATTTGTGTCGCCATACCAGTGCCCCATGAGTGAGTCTTGTTTTGATGATTGCATCATATAGCCATCTCACTTTATCCGGTTCTAGGCCCCAGGTATTGCCAAAAGCCCTCCTGCAGGCCCAGAAAGTGCCTATGGCTTTCTCGCATTTATCTTTGATATGTTTTCCCCAGTTGAGTCTGGCGTCGAGCGTAACTCCCAGGTATTTGACCTCCTTTACCAATTTCAGGGGAACTTCATGGAGTTGGAGCCCTTCCATCAGCTTGGTTTTATACCTGTTCGTACACAGCATAACACTGACTTAGTTTACGGTTAACCACCAGTTTTACTTTATTACGCTATTTCTCCACTAGGCCCAGTGCAAACTGCATTAGATCTGCAAGCACGTCCTCGTCGTCGTTCCTAATCAGGATGACGATGTCGTCTGCATATGCCTGTGCGTTTATACCAGCCTGGTTCAGGATGCAGAGCAAGCTGTCCTCCACCAGGCATCATAGTGTCGGTGACAGCACCCCTCCTCGTGGGCATCTCTTCCTCGCCACTCCTTTGAAAGAGTACGCTCCCCAGGTAGCCACTATCGTCCTGGTCCTCAGCATAACGCTGATCCACCTAGCGACAGTTGCTGGTATTGCGTGCTCCTCCATACCTACTGAAATCGCCTCGCCGGTTGTGCAATTAAAAGCCCCTTCGATGTCTAGGAAAGCCACCAATACCAAATCCCTGTTTTTCATGTCCTTTTTCCTGTCTGGTAGGCATGCTGCTTGCTGTGCAGCGGCGCTTTCACAAGTGATGACTCCTCAATATATCTGTCAACCAGCCTTTCCAGGGTTTTGAGTAAAAATGAGGTCATGCTGATTGGCCTGAACTTCTTTGCGACCGCGTGATGTGTCTTACCTGGTTTTGGCAAGAGAACCACCCTCGCCTGCCCCCATTCTTCCGGCACATAACCAAGTGCCAGACAGGCTTGGTACAATTTCTCCAAGGCTAAGACTAATATGTCCATGCACTGCTGCAGGAGAGCCGGGAAAATGCCGTCCGGACCTGCCGCCTTGTAGGGCTCGAACGTCCCTATAGCTCACCTTATTTTTGCCTTGTCTGCTGTTACCTGTCTCGCCAGTCTCTAGTCCTCTCCGTGGGCCATCAGCTGAACAGCCTCGGATCTCGTTCCTTTCCTGAAGTCTGGAAAGTGGGTTTCCATTAGGCCCTCTAGGGCCTCCTGTCCATTCTTTGCCCAATCCCCTGTTGCTGATCAAGTCTGTCAAATGCTTTTTCGGGTTTTGCAGGACACTGCACAGCCTGGCCGTGCCTGATAACGTGCTTCGGCTTTTAACCCTCCAGCCCGGCCTTTTCGATCTCCTTCTTATATTCCTTTTGCTCCGCTCTATACGCCCGTTTGTCTTGGTCACTCTTCGTGTGCTTGGACCGGTTGTATAGCCGCCTAACTTTCTTTCTGCGTTTCTCCAGTGACTTATTCCACTAGGGAGCGCCCTTCAATGGCCTCTTTAACCTAAGTTTACAATTGTTCTTGTAAGAACTTATTATTATGTCCCTTAGAATCCTACTGCAGTGATCGATGTCTTCCGCCGTCCTGTATGTGACAGGGAAGCATCTGATCTTGGCCTTAAGTTCTTCTCTGTAACCTACACAGTTTGATTTCTTAGGGTTCCTTATAAGCTGGTCGAGCATACTTTGTCCGCTGAGTCTGAACAAGATGTGTTGGTGATCCAACATAGAGACTTCTTCCGACACTCTCCAGTCGATAAACTCGAACCACACGTTCCTGAAGGCCAGGCTGATCAATACATTTTTAGACTTTTTAAAGTCAGAACTGACTCTTGCTGATTTATTGTACGTGATTGATTCGACAGTTCAACCATCGTACGTGACTGATCAAACTAAGCTGGAAAAAGATAAAGTTCGAGTTTGAGACATCATCATAAATAGAATTGATATATCTTATTATGAGAAGGTATCGGATATCCGGAATCCTATTGAAATGCTTGATGAAATTAAACGTATTAAAGAGAACGAATTAAACGTGACTACTAGAAGTATTAGAAAAGTATTACACAGTATTCGATACAATCCACATAAAGAGAGAGCATCAGCTTTCTGGGATAGGTTTGATAGATTAGTTCGATTATACAATAAGCTGCCCGACACACCACCCTTATCCGATGACGAGATCATAAATGATGAATAAAGTGAAGTGTTCAATAAACTGTGTTCAAGTTGATTCCCGAGTCACGCTAGGGTTAAGTCAAGCTCAACAAAAATATATTAAAAATCGTTATTAAAAACGTCATTGAAAATTAAAGTCATGAATGGACTAAACAACTATCTACCACAAAATTGTTTCGATATTAATTTGGATTACTTTTGACTAGAAGATAACCATTTTAAAGCTAACCCTACTGAAAAAAGGCAGATGACAATCAGCCGATTATTAGATGACTATCAGCTGATAATCTCCTGATAATCATAACGAAACGTCAGATGATTATCAGGTGATATCAGCTTAATATTTTTAATAAAGCTGGTAGTTATGAATATGCGCTTGTGTAAGATAAAATGTAAATGATAATCAGCTAATTATCAGGTGATAATCATAAAACAATTTGTAACAATTTGTAAAGGACCTAATTACGTGTTACCATCCGGATAGTAACACCAAAACTCTAGCTGTAAGCTCAATAATTTTAAAACAGTGGTGTTTCGGAGCTGCTTGGTGCCCATAAACTGTCGTGATTCTGTTTATTGTGCGTGATTGTGCATGATTGTGCATTTATCAACGAACCTTTGCGCTATCGCTGATGTACCACTCAAGAAAATCAATGTGTCTAATACTTAGGTGCCGAACACCTATCAAGACTCAACGCAAGTACTCGCGTGGATTAAAAATATGACGTGTGAATCCAGAGAGTAAACAACATCGTGCTATACATCAGCGAACATCTTGTGACCCTTGGTTCATATCGATGGATTGAAAACTGGGCACCAGCCCATCGCTTCAGGACATGCAGGAATGCTACAAAAGAGTCAAGCAAGATCGACACCGTGATTCACAGAAAATCTATCAGCTTGTCTCCAACTCCGTTACAAATCCAAGCCTACTGCTGCCCGCCAGCATCATCAAGACCCTCACGCCCCAGATGATCTAGGTTGCTCAATAGCAACAGCAGCAGGTCCTCAAAGACAAGATACGCAAGATAATAAGGCTCTCGAGAAGTCGTAGTAATTCTGAACTTTAATTAAGCGCGTTAAACAAGTATGAAATCGGTTTAAAAAACACCTTTTACAAGGTAAAATGTTAGCAACTATAAGTAGAGCACCACCTAGACCTCGTCATCGGCCACCGCGCACCCCTAGACGCCGTCCGTGTATGATTTATTTACCTAGACACAAAAAACTACATGTGAGCGAGCATGCAGAAAACCGATGAGAAAGCAATATCCATCTGTATATAGCTGTACGGCCAACTTGTTACGGTCCTAACACTTGTTGCGACTAACTTAACGGTCCTAACATTTTTTGATTTGATTTGAGCATTTTGTGAATAACACACTCGTGTGTTATATCAAAGGTAGCTGTTTTTATCAATATTTTTGTTGAAAATTATAGTTTGGCATAATAAAACATGATACAAGTCAAAATATATCAAAGACAACAAAGAAACGCATTTATTTCTTTGTAATGAAAAATGCGAACCCCAACATAGAAGTAAATAGTAGCGCGGGCACCGCGGCTTTGTCTGCTTCTCAAACTCGCCTTCGTGGCACTGCCGCGCCACTTGATACGTGTGACCTAAGTAGCCGATTATTGCACGGCGTGTATTAGCGTTCGAGCGTAGCGCGGGTGATAAAACGCCGTGTACTGATGGGCTGCTTCACGAGTGTCGTATACAATTTTACAGCACAGCTGCTTATATCCGCCAAGTCACGCCTATCCGTGATCTAAGCAGTCAATTATTGTATCGTGAGATTAGCGCACGAGCGTAGCAAGTACTTAAACGTGTGACTTAAACGCGGATTTAAGCCACACTGTGCTATACAAAATGTTTTTTTATAATACGTACATGGTAAATTTTTTCTTCAGACGATTTGTAGATAATTACTTAATTTTTTTGAGACGTTTAAAAGTTTTTAAAAATTTTCTACTAGCAGCAGATGCCTCGCTCGCTGACGCTCGCACGGTTGTAGATCGCTGACGATCGTGTATATATATATATATATATATATATATATATATAATAAACTTATTTTAAATTCAATACCTTACCTTATATGTTAAAAATTTTACTTTAATATACATATATATATATATTCTATAAGCAAACATGTATTTAAATAATTTATCTCTAAGCATTGAATTTTTAGTCAATGATGTAGTTTAAGGAACAATTTTCTCCTAAACCCTGGTAGAAATTCGAAAATTTTAAATGGGCTGTAAACTATGAAATGGCTATGAGAAATAGCCTAGTCATAGCTTGTGATGAAACGCTTTTTCTCCCATTTCTTGAGCATTTGTTGGAATGAACATAACCTTAAATCTTTCGTATTGATATTATTCCTTGTGTCGTACACTAATTTCAAAGAGGCTTACGGATTTTAATCGATTTCCAAACGGTTTACACAATTAACAGTCAATTAGAGTTATACAAGCACGTTATACATACGAAGATATTCGTGATTTTCTTATTTTTTCACTTTTTTGACCCGACTTATTTTGCGTAGTACTTTCGTAGCCATCAACTAGCTATCACCTGTGCTTTGCTTTAGACAATGAAATCTATTTTTACAAGCTTGAAAATTCCTTGTAATACGGTATGACTCTATTCTTACTCCAATAAATGCGTAAAAAATGTCCGAAAAAGCGTTTCATCGCTGGTCGAAAAATGGACCTATTTTTCGACCATCTCTAGTAATACGTGGTATGTTGTAGCTTTAAACTTATATCGATTTCTACCAGGGAAGTGACTTTCTTTATTTTTATGTTTGCTATCTCTGTGATTTTTTTAGGAATGCTCCAAACAATTCATAAGCTTTTCCACAGGCTTTAAATACGAATTATAATCATTTTAGCACGAATTTATGGATATCTTCATTTTTAGCCAAAGATACAGGGTCTCTGCCATTCTGGGACCCATACAGGAACTTTTACAGTATAAAAAGGTATCTCTATTAATTTGTTGGTGGTCGTATTCCAGATCAAACTTTTACTTACATCAATATTAAGGTTTAAATTGCTTATAAGATGGGTATAACGTATATATATCTTTAAGGGTATTTTTATTAAAAAGGTGAGAAAATTTTACAAAAAAAAAAATATGTTCATGTCTATAGTGAAAAATGCTTCCCTGAAGAGCCATGAATTAATTAATTTGTCCTAAAAACCCAAAAATTGCTAAAATTGACATCTTTGGCATCCTACAATTCTGGTAAAAAGAAATTTAGATGTTCGAAAAAAATTTAGGTGAATTGAAAACTGTTTTTAAAACATATTTATCGTGGGTTTAAAAATAAAAAATTTTTTGATCTTTGATTTGACAGAGAACCACCCACACACACACACACACACATATATATATATATATATATATATATATATATATATATATATATATATAGATATATATATATATTGTAACAGGGTTTTTGGGAACTAATTTGCACAAAAGTAAAGCGACGAGGAGGATTCGACCCCAGTCGTCCCCGAGATCTCAAGGCGCGTGCTCTAACCACTGAGCCAACGACTCACTACCCTGCACTCGCGCCGACTAGCTCTTACGGGCGCTATCCCTGCGTAAAGTGATTGACTTAAATAGATAATGTGGAATTTTGAATAATTTCGTTGCCAGAGAATCAAACGTATACAGAGTGAGAAATGAACTAGTCTCTGCAGCAGAACTGCAAAAGTACTTTATAGTCTTTGACGCAAAAGTTTAAAATATATATAGTCTTTGAGTGCTTGCATTACTTTCCCGTACGCATTTATTTAGCATTTCCAATTTATGTGAATGCAAGGTAATGCATATAAGGGCGAATAGCTTATTAGGCTTATTAAGCTTAAAATTTTTGTGTTATACGATTATTTCTGACAGACTACAATCAATCGGATTACAAACAGGTAAATACAAAACTTTTTCGTTGTGTATTTACCTGTTTGTAATAGTGCGTGTATAGTGTCATTGCGATAATGCGTGTATGTGACGTGAGAAAAAGACTGCGCGTCCATACTGGAGGTCCATAATGACGTCAAGTCTCACCCTGTTACATGGCCATGTAATTTTTGCCTTTCAAATCATTATTTTTCAAAATTTCTCACCCGCGATATACGTAGAGCTGCCGCACATCAGCGCGAGCGAAGCCGTCGGTCAGAGCTTTCTTCTTCCGCTCCTCCTTCGCCGCAGCAGGGTAATCAAAGTGGTACTCCAAATGCCTCGCGAGCACCAGATGATGATCTACGTGAAACTGCTACACTGCAGCGCGAGCGAGACCATCAAGCACAGGTCACTACTCTCTCTCCTCCTCCACTGCAGCAGGGCAATCTACGTGGGGCTTAATGTGACTTACCTGCTGCAGAGCCTGCTCCTCAGAAGAAGCGCCGTTTAGAATTAAGAAGCAAACGAAGGCTCGACGATAGAACTTTTCGAAAAAATAAGGGAAATGCGGCAGGAAATTCGTAGGTGATTTTTTTCTTCGCATTATTAATTAAAGAGTCAATTTTTCGTGATCGTAGATATTTTTCGTGTTTTCGGTTATGAAATTACAAATGCGCGTGTATATGCTTACCGGCAGTGACTTATTTAAATAAGTTATTTATCTAAAGAAAGTGCCGGCAAATAAAGTTTTAAATAATCAACGCCACCCGGCACTTGCAAGAAAGCGCGAATACTCAGGATTTCGGCACTATAGTCCCATAAAACTTTTTTTTCTCACTATTATTTGCGGGCTTAACTAGATAGAGGTCTTCTATTTATGTTTAGAAAATAATTTACCCCATAAAAGTGCCGGCACAAAAGTTATGAATAAACGTAGTCGCCCTTTAACTGCAAAAAAGCACGTATACTCAAGATTCCGTCACCTTATTACCATAAAACTTTTTTTACTACTATAATCAGCTAGTGAAACTTAATAAGGGTCTTCTTTTTATGTTAAGACAGTCATTTGCCGTGACTAGTTGTTGATCTAAACGTAATAAATAAACGAAGCTACCCCTTATTTGCTAAAAAGCGCGAATACTCAGGATTTCAGCACTATAGTCCCATAAAACTTTTTTTTGCAACTACAATTTGCTAGCTAAACTAGATAAAGGTCTTCTATTTATGTTTAAAAAATCATTTACTTAATAAATGTGCCTGCGCAAATGTTATAAATAAATGTAGCCGACTTCTAATTTGCAAAAAGCGCGATTATTTGTGATTTTGCCACCTACCACAAAACTTTTTTTTTTCTACTATAATTGGCTAGCTGAACTAGATAAAGATCCTCTATTTATATTAAGTAAGTTATTTACCTAATGGAAGTGCCGGCAAATGAAGTTATAAATAAACAACGCTGCCCCTTACTTGCAAAAAAGCGCAAGTACTCGGAATTTCGGCACTTAATTCACATAAAACTTTTTTTCTTACTATAATTGGCTAGCTAAACTAGATAGAGAACTTCTATTTATCTTTTGAAAATCATTTACTCAGTAAATGGGCCGGCACAAATGTTATAAATAAATGTAGCTGCCCTCTAATGTAAAAAAATGATAAAGTATTGTTACGTGGGATAGTCGGGAATTAGGATGGTCGTAGCGTTCATAGGATGGGCCTAGTGACACGCCCAATGGTCGCGACGTCATCGTCCCGATGACGTGTAATTATCCTAAATTGTGTGTATTGTAAGTGTACTGATGTTTGTGATTTCTTCTTAAGTGTAAATACATGTGTGTTCTCTCTCTCTCTCTCTCTCTCTCTCTCTCTCATTTTATATACGGGTGGACCATTTTAATCTATTATGGGAAATATCTCAGATTTATGGTTGGATATAGAAAAATGTTTTAGACAAAAGTTGTAGAGGTCTAAGGGGGTCAACTTTTGGTACCAACAAATTTGACCTTGAACTTGATTTGAAGGTCATTTCAAGGTCAAGATCATTTTTTTAAATAGGAAGACCTACTTTTGACTCCGGATTTGAAAAATGCAGAAAATTTTACGTTCAAAATGATATTTTGAACAAGGTCACGGAAGGTCATATGAAGGTCAAATTTACGAAAATTGTTAAATAATGTGTGTTAGCTCGGAATAACGGTTGGAAACATCAAAATGTTTTTAAAAAACGTGGTCAAGGGTGGAGAGTTTCACTTTCTGGTTGCAATAACCTTGACCTTGAATTTGGTTCTCAAGGTTATGTCAAGGTCAAAGTGATTTTTCAAGCGAGAACCCCTGCTTTTGATCTCCGATTTGGTAAAAATAAGAGAATGCCCGTTGGAAATGCTAATCAAGGTCATGGTAAGGTCGTGTCAAGGCCAATTTATTGTGCGCTTCAAAAGTTAAAAATAAATATTTGAAGGTCAAAAGACATCAAAGACCTTGAACATCTGTCTAATTTTGAGGTAAAATTAGCCTAAAATATCAAAAAATTACATGAAATCCATTTATTTTTTAAGACAAATCTTTCTCACTTGGTATTTTACATTTTTTACAAGATAGAAAGTCAGCCAAGTATCTATGACTTTCTCAAAGCTTTTTACTTCCTATTTTTAGCGTTACCCAGAAACAACGACGTGGACGTAATAGGATTATGTTTCCTTTGGGTTGCTTTATTACAGTGAGTTCCCCTTGCCTCTCACTGGGGTGCTTGTTTAACGTGAGACCCCTTGCCTCTCACTTCTAACCATTGAGTATGTGCTCAAACTGACGACCGTTTGATGTTTACCCTTAATTTTGCATGCATTTTCATTACTATTTCAGGTAGTGTTTCGCTTGGGGGTAAATCGCCTGGAGTATTATGTCGTGGTGACTGATCATTTTCTTTTTCTAGATGCGACTTTTCTGATGACTTCTAGTGGCGGCATATCTTGAATTTCTGTAATTATACCCTCCGGGGTTATGTCAAAATTTGGCAATGATCTATGCAAAGAAGTCGGCCTGAGTGGCTTCCTTGTTTTAATCGCCGGAATTTGCGTGCATGATGCGCAGAATTGGTCTCGTTGGCTCCCACATCCTCTTAATAGCTGATTTCAAGCAACTTTGGTCATATTTGTTTGCATTTATAATATTGAAAAAGTTTTTTTATTCCCTATACTACAGACTTAAAAAACAGCCTACTGATGCGTAATTAAAATTAAATATTTTTTTTTCAAAAGCTATCTACAATCGATTAAAGCCATTATCGAAATCGATTAATGACTCTCAAGTCATGCAATCGATTGTGAAAAAGATTTTGGCTTTAGCCTATTTACCACCCGATAGAATTGTCCGTGAATTTGAGCGTCAAGTCGAAGCTGTCCATGATATCGGCGATGGCCAAATTGCTCAAAAGTTCAATGACTTTTTTCGCTATTTCCGCAGATTCTGGCTTAACATAGTTATGCAGGAGGGCTTTAGTATGTTTGGGCTTTCTAGCCGAACAAACAATTGTTCGGAATCCTTGAATTTCCAACTTGCGCGGGGTCTTGAAAAAAGTCCAGTTATGTGCGATTTTATATATAAGTTATTATTATGTACAATATGACTATGATATACAAACTATTCATTTTTAATACACGTCAAGTTTATTTAGATTACAATGTATAGGAAATTAAATACACTGTAACGGGGCGTGCTTTCCGGGGAAATGTCGGCAATTTTCAAGTGGATGATAATTCCTCGATGTTGCGGAGAACTTTCTTAACGCCTGTGATCTGTCCGCGTTGCGACGCAACTCATTTCGAGAGCTGCACCGCGGACTTCGTGTTCGCACATGTGTTATTCCTCCGCACTCCTCTGTGCGGAGCCGGCTAAACAGATAAGCATTGCAACCGTTTGTTGCAACGCCCGTGGAGATAGTGGTATTCGCGGTAAAGAGGTTATATATATATATATATATATATATATATATATATATATAAGTCGCAAGGCTGTAGCCAGTGATCCAGCTGACACAATGCAAAAAGGCGCAGCCCTACTTACTTGTTGCCGTTATCGATAAGCACGCGCCACACACAACACACTTACACACTCTGCGTCGGTAATGTCAGTGGCTAACGTCCTCTCGTTAACAGGCCGGGTCGTCTTTCCCTGTTATGGCGTCGGTTGGGACGTCTTCTTTTCGCGCTTATATACTCTCACTCTTTCGCACTCTATCGGCTTCAGTCACTGGGTCAGTCTCACGTTCAAGAGCTATCCATACGTTCGACGGACTGTGACTAATACACGAGGTCCTGAATCTTGCTTCACGCTAGCGCAAAGTTGCGTTTCGACGATGGGCGAATCTACCTGATCTCGCACCTCGTTGCAATTCATCGCAATAATTAAATTTAATATAGTTTGTATATTATATTGGATTGTAAACAATTGTCGTCATTTCTTATACTTTATTTTTATCTCTGTGCTTACTGTTCTGACATTTTTTTGTAGGCCGATTAATGAAAATGTTTACTATAGCAATGAAGGATATAGCTAAATTGAACAATAGCAAGACTATTAGACGTCTATCTAGATATTCTACTATCCATAAGCAAGAGAAGTTGCTAAAATGTATTAAAAAATTAATTTTTCACAACTCATGCATCGAAAACGCGCTTTTCGCCTACGAAAAAGTGGAGTGAAAGTAGAGTTTTTCAAGCCTGAGGCGAAAGGCCTATTTAGTGTTTTTGTGTATATATTCATATAAACACCCGCGCACATACATATGTGCTCATCAATGATCACTTTCGCCTTATAGATATTTTGTATTTTCATGTGTGTGTGACACACACTCATATACATCTGTATATACCGTCGGTCCGTGCAACATCGGTTACAATTCAGATTTACAACGGAATTCTACTGTGGGATATTGGGCGACTCTGCTTTTTCAGGCAGGCTAAAAAGAGCGTTATCGATGCACTGATTATAAAATGCACGATACATAAAAAGGGGCGAAAGTTGGATCTTTTAGACTCGAATGATAATTGAGCACTTGTGTCCGCCTCGTGCTCGATAATCATCCTCACGTTAATCTTTATGAGGTCTGCAATCAGTACAATACGATATAATATGCTGATAACGCTGATATAATAGTATTCGAGAAACCAAGATTTATAGCTATAAAAATATAAATAAATGAGTGTCTCTTCCGAAATCTAAAGTTCATGGCCTTACAAGTAACGTATTATGTTTCTAGATGAGTTTTAGCATTCACAAAGCCAAAATCATATAACTGCTCTCAAATCAAATGTAGGTGATTACAGAGTTCGAAAATATCACTACTGGCCCGACTTTTGATTTGCACTAATATTAAACTGTGATATTAATTATTTTAACGGTATTTCAACAAATTATGTTCAGTGTGGAGAATGATACTCGACGAAAATGCAAATTATCTGACGAAGCGTTTCATCGAGTATGCAGCACGTTTAAAAGGAAACATAATGGACCACATGAATGTCGTTGCAGATGATTATAGAATCGGGGCGGAATTCGAAATAAAAAAATCTACACTTTTGATTCCCTACGGTAAAGTAGTAATAAATTTGATTTGTGGTAGAGATGCGCCCAGTGTGAAACCACTTAGCTAATTTCGCTATAACTTTCGATTAGAACCATGAAAATTGCTCAATCTAGAGGATTAGCTTGCTGTTAAAGGGGCCTTTTATGTTCTGTACGACAGTACCATCAATATTGTAGAGTAACCAAATGGGAAGCCGTAGAAGATAATTTTTTTGGACATCGAAAACTTTCACGCCTATCCGTGATCCAAGCAGTCGATTATTGTACCGTGAGGTTAGCGATATACACGGTTCAATAATGGACTACTTAGGTCACGGATAGGCGTGACTTGGCGGGTTTAAGCAGCTGTGCTACAAAATTTTATAGTACATTAGTTTCAAAATGACAACTTTATTGTCGATTTTGAGGTTATTGTGCTATACAATATCGTATGCGACTGTTGTGGGAGGTGTTTTTCTACCAAATTATGGGAGGTGTTCTTCTTGCTGTTTATCGAGCAAGATAGAAAACCATCTCCTACAACAGTGTTATAATATACTATTCCGATAAACTTTTTTCTCTCTCGCACGTGCAACACGGCTTTGGAGTATGACTTTGAAAACGTTGAAAACTACTAACCAACCGTGCGCCAATACCACAATGTCGCGTCATAAGCTGGAAACTGATGAAATTCACGTTAGGCTACGTTCCGCGCTGGGCGAATCCCTATTTAAAATAAAGCTAGCTAGCTCTGTAAACTTTTCAACCCTGCAGATATCGCATTCAGTCGAATTATAAAATCGTGCAGTACTGACACTAAAGAATTTTGAGAAAAAACAGTTCACCTTAGATATCACGCTTTTGAAACCTCGCAGGCACTATATTATAAAATATTGTAAAATACGCGTGTCTCTATTGACATTTTGTGGCCCTGACATTTTTTTTGCTCGCTTTTTAAGAAAGTAATGATGTATCTGCATTACTTATTTATTATTTACAAAAAAAAATTGAGATTAATTTTCTACAATGTTAAAAAAAAAAAACGTAGTTGGTGTGTCAAAAAATAGTCACGTTAGCCCCGCTTAGCAAGTACGACAAAACACGAAAATATGTACGCGCGTTACAAAAAATATGGTGTGCACCACGGTCTGATGGGCTTTTTGATCTCGTATAGTATCAGTACTTGGTCTAAAAAAGCTCACTTTACGCCCTTGGTAAAACAATATAAATATAAATATAAACAATATACTATTTTATTACTCCTGTTTGGTTATGTAGAAAGAGATACAGATTTCGATCGTGCAATTGCTATGACAGAAAACGAAGTACAACATCAAAGGATTATGATGAGGTTAGCACGACGAGCAGATGCAGAAAGAAATATACCTCACATGTATCGTAAGTGTATTTTAATCACAAGGCCTTTATCCTGTGTAAGCTGTTTTGTATTATACATCTTAGATACACCGCTCAATAGCAGTATAATTTACTGACTAACGCTCTTAAGCTGGTTTCTAAGCAGCTACTTTATCCTGATAGGAACGGAATCCTAGTATCTGCCAAGTATTTAGGTTCTTAATCTAGTATTACTTGCTAGTTTTTGTTATAAAAAGTAACGCTTTTTCTCAGATTGAGCATTGTCATAGGAACTGCCCATAATAGTTAGGCAAGCACTGGACACATGTTTCATAAGCGAGGTTTTATTAAAGAAACGTATTAAATAACGAATTTTATGTGAAAAATCGTTTTCGAAAAATTGAGTCTGACCGGAAACTCGCACTCACGCCTTCCCGGAGGCGAAATTCGTATGATCACGAGCCTTAGTTATCTGAACCACGCAGACGTTGTCATACGATGTGCACGGACTGGACAATTTTTTATTGTATACCAACAAAACTTATTAAAATCATCAAATTATCGATACCTATTTGAAGCGTATTTCTATCTCATTAAAAATGGGTACTTACTGTAAATTTGTAGCCGTATGAAATGTAAATAGTTTTCTTTTTCATTTTAACTGCCTAGTTCTCAGGTTTTCCCTAGTTGAAATGGGCGTTTTACTGACAGGATAATTAATCTGAAGATGATCAGTATCTTTCTTTTGTAGAAGTATACTTATGCGCTTAAGAAATAAAATGATTTCGTTTGTTCATCGTTTTATGTAATGAATTAACTGACTATAATCGACTGTGCAGCATCTGTTCAGAAGCATAACCTTTAATTCAAGCAGACAATGTAAAAACATTTGCTCTTCTCTGATTTTTGCCAATAATTTGCTTGTCTTCGAGCCTTGTTTCTCGCGAATATTAACAGTCTTATATAAGCGCTCAGGGGGACAGCATATTCCGTATATAGAATATTAAGGGGATGCCGGAGCCAATGTGACTAATTGTGTCCTCCACCTCCAGTTGCAGTACTCTTAGTTATCATTGTTTGCTTTCAATATATGTTGCACTATCAAAAATAAAATTGATAATTCTTTAATCTGTATAATATTATTTTATTTAATAATGTTTATATTAGTGCCAGCCATCTTACTGATTTCGTTGCCTTCGCTTCGCGTCATAGTTTTCATCATTTGCAAACATCATGCATAATTTAACGAAAATAAGACTTAGCTAATGTAAATTATTATAATAGCGATCGCGAATTTATTATTTATTATATATAAACAATGTTTAAGGTAAGGTAACGTTAAACCAATCAGCGTGGCTCAGACATCTCCTTAATAACCAATTTTTGCATATGTTACCGAGTCCGTTAAATGAGCATTGTAATTCGACTAAGAATTGCGGTTAAAAATTCTTTAATATTTGTGTGGGTAGTAAATCGTCGATGCTCGCGCATTGTCCTACTTCACACGGTCAAATGTCAATACTAGGCAAAATATAGATAAATCTTTTAAAATAATTTTTAGAATATGGGTAATTTTTTCATGTTAATAAAAATAACTGTTTACGTTATAATCAAGTTGCACACTCTTTATAATACTGGACTGATTTCTTCATCGTTACAGATTTGATAGAACCCCCGTTTGATGAACCAGAGAAGCCCGAGAATATAGGTAATTTGTTACGTTAATAAAAACAACTTCTTACGTTATAATCAACTCGCACACTATTAATAATACTGATACTGATTTCTTTATTACAGATTTGATAGAACCTTGGTTTAATCAGCCAGAGATTCCAGAGAATATGGGTAATTTTTTGTATTAATTAATACAGCTCCTTACGTTATAATCCATTCGCATGCTTCTTACAATAATTTACTATTTTCTATATCATTACAGATATGATAGAATCTCCGTTTCAAGAACTACCAGAGTCCCCAGAATATGGGTAATTTTTTCATGTTAATAAAAACATTTTTTTACGTTATAATCAAGTTGCACACTCTTTATCATACTGGACTGATTTCTTCATCGTTACAGATTTTATAGAATCTTCAAATGAACCTTCAATCGAACCTCCAGTCGAACCGTCATTTGGATTTGAGAAGGCAGACGACCAAAATATAGGTATAAAATATTATTTTGAAACCAAATCATCTACATTTTAATTTATTCGCATACTTAAGGGGATGTGGGAGCTGAAAACACTGTTTTTCTGTTCCATATAACTTTTTGAATAAAGCTCGCAATGAAAAACCAAGACTAGAGCGCCATAGTGTTGAGTTTAATGAACCATTCTACCGGAAAAAATACCAATCGGACTTTTGGTTTTTGTAAAAGTACGAGCGGGTGTATTTACGCGTGTTTATGCAATTACAGCGCCAACCTCAAACATCAATTTTACTTATTAACTTTTTTTAATTTGAAATTTCATCAATATAATGAGCAGAGCACCATAGGTTTGAGATAAGTGAATCATTCTACTGAAAGAAAATGTCAATACGGCTTTTAGTTTTTTTTTGACATTTGAAATACTAAATACCCCGTGGCGGATTTGCGAAGCTATAGCTCCCACCTCCCCTTAATTTGCGATAATTTAGTAATGTTATGTTATTCATAATATATCATTTTAAATTAGATTGCACTTGTCGCGTATGGCAGCGTATATATAACATTAATCGCGGTATATCGTTTCTTTTTTCTTTGACATTTGATCTAAGTTTTAATAGTAAAATCTTGTTCATACGTTATTCCTGCAAACATAATTTCAAATACCACTAATATATCATAAACTTTTAGTGGAGGAATCTGACGATCAGATGGTTTATTCTGATATAGGTAAAACATAACGTTCTTTGTGTAAAAGTTATTTTTTGACATAATTTGCATTAAAAAAAAAAATAATAATTCATAACGTTTCAGACTCGAATTATAGTGTACCAGATAGAAGCGATGCAGCATCTATTAATGATGGTAATTTTTCTTAATATTAACAGAACGGTATTTTGTCATTAAGACTTGCATGTGTTGGGTAGAATCACGCAGTGGAGAAAAATATAACCCCTTGTACTACATGTCTTGATAGCACAAGTTTGAAATTTTTTAGCTTAACACTTAATTTCTTGTGTTGCGTGGGGTACAGTACCTAGTATTACTATTTACAATATTTCTTTATGCAAATATGCGGTTATTGTTTTCATTTTAATACAAATATTTTTTTACTACCTTAACATACTACCCCATAACATTTTAGGACCACAGCAGATTGTGGCAGCTAGAGTAGTCTCGGCATCTTCTCATATAGGTAATTTGACATTACTTAATATAACTGTGTTATATCGAGAACAAAAATATATACTCTTTTCGTCGTAGATACACATAATTTCGTTTGTAATGCATTCATGAATTTTTATGTTTCGTTTCTTGTCTATAAAAAAGAAATAAATGCACGTGTTTCTGTATGTTTTGAAGTCGTTAATAAAGCGATTCGATTGGTTGAGAAACAAATATCCGGTCTGAAAATAACTACGATTTTGATTTTCTTAATCTCAAAAAAATAAGCGTGTTAAGTTCGTGTTAAATTTAGTTAGTAGCCATAAAAATCGTGTATGCGTTACAAAAATACTATTATACTGAACTACTAAAGATACGTTGTTACACTGTCGTCACATCTGCTTTTGTGCTAACGATAGTGGTGTTTTCTGCTCATTAACACGTTACCTGGCCAATTATTTACCGTTAATCCTATTTATTAAAAGTGATGGACTGTTATAAAGCATTTAATTGATGATTGGATGCCTGGTACAAAAATTAAGGAACGTGTATTTAATTACATAACCTATAAAGGCTTTAAACTAACTTATTCACTACACTTAGATTTTCTAGTCTCCAAAAAATTGCTATAGCACTATTTTTACTATATGGAAATAATAATAAATCGTTTTATGCTTGCGCAGATCAAAGAATACCGGGAAATGTGCCTTCTACATAAAAATTCGTCGAGCGTTAGCACAGTAGTAAATAAACTATGTCAGTTCTGGCCCATCTGGGGAGGGGGATGGGGCGTAATGGTTTATAGCATGTCAGTTCTGGCCCACCTGGGGGCGAAATGGTACATGACGTGTGAGTTCTGGCGCAAGCTGTAAGAGAGCGGTGAGAGAGCGGTCGATAACGTCATCAACACTGGCGTTGTCGATCGCGAGATCCCCAATCGATGCAGCGTCTCGGTGCTGGCGGTGACGTCAACGACTCGATGTTACCTTCTGCTGTTGATACAGACGGCTTGCTTCTTTACCGATATGTATCTTCTAGATGAAAAAAAAAGATATCGTAGGCTATGCAGGGGATTTGAACCGAGAACCTTGCGGTCACCAGCCGAGCGTCTTACCGACTTACCCGTTACGGGAGGGATGACTAAAATTCAATCAATTTAGCTCGCTACTTAAATTTCTTATAACCCTCTTTTTCAGGCATAGAATAAGTATTTGTGGAAAACTTTTGTGAATACTGTTTCCAATCAGAAGAATTTTCCTTCTTTTCCTGTTTCTTATCATTTTTCGAATCAGGAAGAGGCTTATAACCTGCACTACTAGATGGTGAGCCCATGATGTACTAATGAGCATGATGTGGCAGTTTTCTCGTATTTATAAGTGATGGGAGCCCCAACCATCGCTCTCACCTGTGAGGTTCAACCATGTAACTTAACCTCTCCATAAATATTTTTTCACTCCCACTCCATGGATGAACCTTGTCTCTCCAATGGTTTAGATTGCTCTCGCATGCATTTCTTCATAAGTCGTACATTGTGAAGAGCACAGCTGGCTTTATAGGCGCCATTATGATGAGGACAAACCGTTACGAGTTTGATCTTGTCTAGAGGTGGATATCCCATTTCCGAGATGACGATTACGTTGAATTTGAAATTGAAACGTTCCAACCATTTCTTCTTCAAGGATCCCATTACCATTACTGCAGTAGAGTCATGCAAGGCTTCCCGAAGAATTTTACCGATTTCTGCATATTCGATTTCTCCAGATGACAATGGTATACCATGATAATGATATTCCAACCATGTATTCTCTTGCTTATACTTTTCTGTGAGTCGATGCTATGGAAAAGGCTGTTTGAAAAGTAGTACAATAGGTTCGATGTCATCTTTTAGAGAAACTATAGATAATTCCTTGAGGATGAAGTCATTGCCAGACTGCTTAAAGCATTGCATGTCCACTAAGTACTCCATCTCGGAATGACTCTGACTAGCAGCAAGCTTTTCTTTATATCATATCCCCACCACTACTACCATCCCCACCACAAGCAGCACAAGAAAGGGGACTTGAATGCGCGTACATAGTAGTGCAAGAGTGGGGATATGCGCTCTACTCAGGAGAACATTGGGATGCAAGTTTCAAATCTCTACATGAATCCGTTTTTTGTTATGATACAATGTGTGTATTTATAGTCTCTCGGACTGATGTTAGAGACTTGTGGATCTCGAAGGACTAGTTGGCAATAAACAAAAACACTCTCAACCGAGTGTATTTACAAGTGTTTAAACTATGGAAAATAAATAAAGGCTACTGTATTAAAGCACCGACGCGTGAATAATGATATTGTTACGGACGACACTGTGAGGCGAGTACGTGCGCTCACATTGTTTCGGCAATACGTACTGAACTACACAAATCAGCGAAAGCGGCAGAAGACCGCTCGCGAAACAGGCGGAGAGAGACAGAGTAGGAGCGAGCGAGCGCGCGTTGCCATGGCAACCTCATTGGTGCCGTGCGGGCTAGCAAAAACCATCGAATTTTGAAATTAAGATGACAAGCTTCTCGAACCTTCTTGCTCTCTCTCCGCATATCAAACTAATGTTCGAACATACCGCCACTCTTGCTGCCTCGCAGCAATAAAGAGCCCGGCAATAACAATAAATTAAATTTAAAGATAGGAAAGCCTACTTCGAAAGAAGGTAATTCCGTACCATGACTCTACCGATCGATCTGTTCTAACTAAAATTTCTTTGGAATCAATTCCTCAACGAACAGTCGATCAACAATAAGTTTACAGTGCTTTAAGTTTAACAACATTACAATAAAATTTGATACAAGGTTAAATTCGCTATATACTTGAATAATCTAATGCAAAATTTCTAGTAAAGCTAATACTAAAGAACAAAATAAAAACTTGACTCTAATGAATCTACATTTAAACATTCGACTACGATGATCTCTATTCACGAGCTAAGTGAGTTTACAGTGTAGGTATTGTGTGTAAAATTTCTTCGATTGATGACACTGGGAAACTCTTCAGTCTTGACTGGACTCAGGTTGAAGGCTGGAGACTGCCCTTTGCGCACTCGTCTGAGGGTAGAAAGATGACCTTC
Organism: Nasonia vitripennis; assembly: GCF_009193385.2. Taxonomy (NCBI): domain Eukaryota; kingdom Metazoa; phylum Arthropoda; class Insecta; order Hymenoptera; family Pteromalidae; genus Nasonia; species Nasonia vitripennis. The sequence continues at coordinate 2,637,414 of NW_022279638.1, forward strand.
ACAACTGGTCGCTGGAACTCGGAATTGGCAGTACGGATGGTAACAACTCGAACTAGAGCATCTTTCCCTGGATGTACCGCTGTAATTCGACCCAGTGGCCACTTGGATGGAGGGCAGAGCTCGTCCTTCAGAAGCACCAAGTCGCCCACGACCAACTGGCGTCCAGGAGTCAGCCACTTGTTTCTCTGCTGTAAATGATGCAATACCTCCAGTCGCCATCGCTCCCAGAAATGGTTTCTCATAACCGAGAGTAGCTTCCACCTGCAAGTGCGAGATTTTAGATTCACGTCTTCAAAGGGCTCGGGTAATACATTGAGAGGAGTGTTCACAAGAAAGCGACCAGGCGTAAGCGCCACCGAATCAGTGGACTCAGAGCTCAGTGAGCAGAGCGGCCGGGAATTTAAGCATGCCTCGATCTGAGCAGCAACTGTCGACATTTCCTCGTTAATGACGTGTCTCCAATGACACGTTTGAAGTTATGCTTAAAACTTCTCACTGCCGACTCCCATAGTCCTCCGAAATGAGGAGCTCTAGGAGATATAAAAGACCATACTATACCGTCCTTCGCCAATGCAGCTGCCACCTCCTGCAATACTGATGAAGCCCGTTGGAATAACTTGTCAATTTCTGTGGCTGCGCCCTTGAAGTTGATGCCGTTGTCGCTGAATACCATCCTACAAAGTCCACGCCGTGCGGTACATCTGCGAAACGCAGCTAGAAACGCAGCAGTGGACAAATCAGACACCAGTTCAATGTGAATGGCCCGAACAACCATACACACAAAGATCGCTATATATCCCTTTGTAGACTTGGCACCTCTGCCCTTGGAGAACAATATTGGAAGCGGTCCCGCATAGTCCAGACCGGTGTATGCAAAAACTCGCTGGGGAGTAACTCGATATGATGGAAGCGCTGCCATTTGCTGCTGTACACTGAGCAGCGTAGCGGATACATCTATGGCAGCGCCGATAAACTCCTTGTACAACTCTTAACCCACGTGAAATCGAATACGTCCTGTTGAGGGAACTGTGCATCAGCTGGATACCTCCATGAAGAGTCTGACGATGTACCTCCTCAATCAACCTCTTGACTATAATACTAGATGCTGGCAGTATAATCGAGTGCTTCTCATCGTACTGCAAGAACGAATGATGCAATCGGCCTCCAACTCGGAGCAAACCCTGTGGACAAATAAATGGTGCCAGTCGCAGCAAGTGACTGCGAGATGACAATCGTTGTTTACTTCTGAGACATCGCAATTCCTCCACGTAGTGCTGACTTTGCACATAACGAATCAGACCGACTCGAGCAGCCTCCATCTCCTCAGCAGTAAAATGACCAGTGCAGCGATTTCCTCTGGGCTTGACCGCATTCGAACGCCATCTGTAAGCACAAGCCAAAATCTGCAACATCTTTGGAAAACTCGAAAACTTCTCCAAATAAGACAGCGATTGTGATTCATGATTCTCGTCAACTTTCTTCTCGACAGCAACCTGTGCATTTACTACATCTAGCGAAACATCCACGGGCAATCTATCAATTACTTTCCTCCAATCATTCCTGATCCACTCAGGTCCCTCCCACCACAGGGAAGACTGTTGTAGCTGCTCCGACGAAAACCCTCGAGTTGCGCAATCGGCTGGATTGTCTTCGGACTTCACATGACGCCATTGCACCCCAGGCAGAGTAGTGATCACCTCACTCACTCTGTTTGCCACGAAAGTCTGACATCTCGATGGTGGCCCTTCAACCAATCTAGCACTACCTTGGAATCTGTCCAGCAATGCACTGCAACAGGCTTCAATAAAATTCCATCTAATAGGTGCTTCAACAATCTAACCAACAGCACCGAGCCACACAACTCCAATCGAGGCAAACTCTCCGTCTTAATAGGAGCTACTTTCGTCTTGGACATAATGAGCGCCGATTTCTGCCCTGGTATTACCATATAGGCTGCAGCGACGAAAGCTCTCTGAGATGCGTCGGAAAACCCATGTAACTCCCACGATGTTTGCGATAAAGAGCCAAACCAACGAGGAATGCGCAACTAAGCCAGTTCAGGAAGGTCAGACCTCAACGTTTGCCACTGATCTAGAAGTTCTCCTGTGAGAGGTGAGTCCCAGTCGATACCATTAATCCACAAATCCTGGAGCATGAGTTTGGCCCTGACTAATACAGGTGACAGCCAATCAAGTGGATCAAACAACTTCGAAATCTCTGACAGAATCGCTCTCTTAGACACAACCTTTGGCAAAACTGGAATCTTAACCTCGAAAAGAAACGAATCGCTCAATGGTGTCCATTTTAGGCCCAAAGCAGAAACTACCTTATCCCATTCCCCCCCGAACTCTTTCTGCTTTTCCGCCTGGATATCCTTCACGATAGCCGAACTGTTTGACGCCCATTTACCCAACTCCATACCTGCTGATGACAGAAGTTTGAACAGCTGATTCCGAATCTCAATGGCCTCAGACTCATTGTCAGCGCCTACAAACGCGTTATCTACATACATATTGTGTCTAAGCACCTGCGCAGCTATGGAAAACTCTACACTTCCCTCACTCGCTAGCTGAAGAAGAGTTTGAATTGAGAGGTATGGAGCAGAGCGCGTACCATACGTAACCGTCAACAACCAATAATCTTCGATAGGCTTCGAAGCGTCAGAACGCCAGACTATTCTTTTTCAATAAACGTCATCTGGGTGAATGAGGATCTGCCTAAGCTCCTTGACGATATCAGCCGTAAATACAATCTTCGAAAATCTCCACATCGAAATTATAATCGTGACATCCGACTGTAATTTGCGACCAGTCAAGAGAACGTCGTTCAGCGATATTTTCCCAAAAGAGCCATTAAAAACGACACGAAATTTGCCTTCCGGCCCCACCTCAGCCGAGTAAACTGAGTGATGAGTAAAATAGAACGTATTGTCCTTTCGATGCGAACTATTTACAAGTTCCATATGTCCTAAAGTCAGATACTCCTCCATGAATTTCCTATAGGCACCATCTACCCTACAATCCTGCGCTCGACGCTTCTCTGAGCGGAGCAAACATGCCACAGCAATCTGCCTCGTGTGTGAAAAAGAAACCTCTGACAACTTCTCAGAGAATGGTAAGCAAACGACAAATCTGCCCTTGGAATCCCGATAAACAGTATCTGCGAAATAATCTTCGCAATACTGACCCTCCTCGGACAAAACTTTAGAGGTGGAAATCTCCTCCATTTCCCAAAACCTCTCTAATAACGTCGAAATTGATGGCTCTACTTCCACATGACAGTCCTGAGCGCTCTGAGCTCTATCAGACTCAGGAGCAGAAGACGCTCTACCCGTCAAAATCCACCCAAATACGGTCTCCTGAGCAACAGGAATATCAGTTGCACCAACTCTGAGCCCTGACCGAATGATAGCAGCGTACACTTCTGCGCTGAGTTCGCAGTCTATACGCTTTGAGCGAGCAAAGTCTGGATCAGCAAGCTGCAAGCCCCTGGTGTGATCCCAATTGGATACTACGACCTCCTCTCGCGGCAAAAATCCCGTTACCTCTTTCAACACCAACGAAAACTCCAAACAAAATTCTGAGATCAACCTGGACTTTAATCGGAGAAAAACTTCACCCTTTGACACCGCAGAAGGACCTGTACCGACACCAACCACAGAAACAGGCTTAATCTTTGCGGACAAACATTGCACAACTCTTTGCGTGACAAAAGAGACCTCTGCACACGGATCAATCAAGCATCTAGCGTACATCGAATTACCATCTACGGATTGAAGTAAGACCTTGGCTGTGGACATCAACCGGGTCCTACCCACCACTGTTGTACTTGCTGATACCTCCAGCATACTTGACTTGCCAGGCGCGCTAGAAGAGCCCTTCTGACCTGTTGAATTTGAAGAATCCGCAGCCTCTCCTCCTTGTCGTCGATCCGAGTGAATCTTCGTGTGGTGTCTGCCCTTACAATTGGCGCAACGATTCTGAGAGGTGCAATCAGCCAAAAAATGTCCAGATCTCAAACAATTGAGACACAATCTCTCCTTTTTACAATGTTCAAAACGAGCGAAGGCGACATACCATTGAACCTTGGACACGCTTGAAGCTGATGAGGATCCTTACATAAGCTGCATTTTACAGAGGCATTGTGATTGCCTTTAGCAAACGACGTGCTAGTTGCGTTGGCTGAGACTGACTCACGCCGAGACGAACGATTCGAACCATTACCCTTCTGACTAGATTGTTTGGTAGGCGACTCCGCATCACCATCTGCATCCTGATCAAGCGAGGACGTACGAGTCTCGGGAAAATTTGTGAGAGCTGAAAATGTCGAAAAACCTACCATCGACTCTTGCGAAATACGCCACCCTTCTCACGTCTCATTATCCAACTTGCGCTCGACCATATGGATAAGCCAACTGTCGCAATGTTCGCACGGGCAACCTACATCCTTGAAGGTTTTAAGCGCGGCTTCCGCCTTATCCAACAACTCGATCAACTCTCCCGAAGATTTCCGCTTAACCGGTTTCATATCTATCAGCAATTCCATATACGTATGCATGCGTCTCGTAGAGTTATCGTACCTGCGCATCAATTTTTGCCAAGCCAACTCAAAACTAGCACCCGTCAACGGAAGACCTTTTACTCTAAGCGCTGCAGGCCCTTCATCCGAGTCTACTAAATATTGCATCTTGATAGCATCCGGTAAGTTGGCCTTGTTTTTCACCATCGAAGAAAATTGCTCCTTAGGTCTCCCATTCCTCGGCTTTTCCGGAAAATTTCGGGATTTGACATTTCGGCATGTTCGCGAACTCCGACGGACCTGGAACAGGTGGTGCGTGTACGACCTGATTATTTTGCGCGCTTGCAGCGGTTACCGGTGGCCTCGCGGCAATTTCTAAATCTTCAATTGACTGAAGCACATCCGCTTTACTCTCCACATAACTCGACTCAACCTCGAGATACTCGTCGTTCTCGAAGTACGCCTCGCCAACTTCGAGATCTGGTCCTGCAAGCCGACCTATTCGCTTGCAGGACCAGATCCCTTTGAGTGTACTCGGACCAATACGACTCTAACAAGCTCAAACGCGTGCGCATGTGCGGCAGTGTGCGAGCAGATACCGCTAATCTTGCCGTATTATTATTACGTTTAAAATTCAGCAAGAACCCGCTTATGCGCTTCTGCTGAACTAATTCTGCAGCCGCATCAGCCATTGTTGCAAAGTGCCAACTCGATCAAATACGAATAATACGAGTAAAACGTAAAACTTGATTTAGAATTTCCAGCAGCGATCGACTGCGAGTAGAGAGCGAGTCAAAAAAAAAAATAATAATAATAAAAACGATACTTAAGTGCCGCCGAGGGTCCGCATACATACGGGCACTAATTAATATAACCATCCAGACGCCAATGCGCGAAGAAATGCGCTGTGTGGTGCGGCCCCCGGGGCCTAACGACGCACGACAGCGAAAATGTCCGTCCCGTCCGGACGGCGAGCCGAGCAACGAGCTACGTGTCGAGCGAGCGAGCTTGTGCCGGCCGTTGAACTGCGCACAGCTGCTAGTGCGAATGCACGAACGAGGGAGAGAGAGAAAGAGAGCGAGACTAAGAGCGAACACCGCTCTGCCGCTGCCTCAACGTGGCCTAACGACGCCAAGTGAGCGAGAGCGAGACAGAGCAAGCGAGAGAGAGAAAGAGCGAGAATGAAATTCAAACCTCGTTTACGCCGATGCCGTCGACTCCCGTGATGACTTTGGGTACTGGTCGCGTCGTCCGAAGTTGGCGGAAATGCGGTACCAATATGGCCGTCTTCTTCTTATTTCCCCTCGTTGTGCCCCAAATGGCGAACTCTTGACGACCCTCGAAGTTCAAATCTTGATCGATGACCTCTAGCCTCTAAACATCTAACCTCTAATCCTCTAAACTTCTAATACGTCTAACCTCTAAACAAATAAGTACTTCTAATCGTCTAAACGTCTAAATTGTTACAACAACAACAGGCAGCTAGGCCCCATGCGGCCAACTGCGCGAGCGAATTCCAGGAAGATTATGGCCGCTCTCCGACCGTTGCGAATTCGAATAGTCGAGCGGCTGCCGAAGTGCTTTAACACACCTTCACTTTGCAAAAAAAAACTTAGTATTGTGAATTTAAGAAGAGTCTAACATTACTGATAATGCATTTGTTGGAAGCCGAGGATCACGAAGCGCGACTTTTCTAACTGATTAGATTTTTTGACTGTCCAAACATGTTTGGGTATAGTGGGAAGCAGTTGATATTCGTACAGCTCCCAAATACGAAAACTCATATCGATCGATTTACCGTTCTGAATATGACTAAGCATCCGGATTTTATGCTGATTAGATAGTACTACACATGGCATTGGCCACTCAACTTTTATCAACTCAATCTTGAAATTCTCGTACTCTGCTGCAGTAGTTGCAGTTGCGACCTTCGTAGGTGTCTGTATTACGGAATTCAGATCATTTCTCGATCTAGTGAGAATGAGTTCATGCTTCACGTTACGACTACCTTGCGATAGTCTTCAGTAAAGCCTAGGATCATACTTAGATGTATAGATATATCAAAGTAACCTTCACTGTTCATCAAATGCTCCTTCTCCTCGACGTCGAGCCAGCCGGCATTTTGTATGGTTAGACTTTGACTAGGATTAATCGATACCCAACCTTTCATGAGAGTAGTTAATCCGACATTTTTACATTTATCGATCTCTATAGCATTTATCTCATATCGTATTTCTTCAAACATATGGCAGACGGCGTTGTTTACTAACTTTGTATTTTTCACGAGAGTACCATCAGCTTTGGTTAGCCTACCACATACATGAAGCGAACTAGCTGACGGCAAAAGACACAAGTCTTGATGTTGCACCGAGATACGAATTTCATCACTATTATTGTAAGATGAAACGTTGTAAGATTGATGAGCATGAATCTCATAATGAGATATTGACTCATCGAATGTCATGGGTGACTGTATATTTAGAATTTCTTCCATTTTGACAGCAGAAGAATATACACGTTATTTTCCACCAACTCTTAAATCGAGGCTTTTTAGAAACTGAATGTTTTGCCGTGTTAGCATTCTTAACGTTCGCGGACGACTGATGACTTTTCGACATTTTCGATTCCTTATATACCCGCGACCGTAAACGATGCCCATTATACTCGCTTCAGATGTAATCTCACTGTTATTACTTCACCGCGAAAATTAACTAAGTGTCCGTCTTGATCAACTATACGAATTTGAATTTGATCTATGCTTTTCACAGTGATTGGAAGGTAAATAACTTGAGAAGGAACTTCAATAATCTTATAGCCTGGTGGTACTGCAGGGAAGAATTCATGTATTGTATGCACTTTCTTACCGTTTATATAGGCACCGGTAGTGATGTTACACTCGACTCGTAGAGCGTTGACTTTGAGAATGGATACAGGTAGATCAGAGCTATGAGAGACGTTTGATGAAAGAAGTCGTTGTGTGAAACCTAGCAATTGTCCTATTGAATCTTTTGGACGAAAATCAATTATATGACTGCACTCTATTACACTGCGAAGAGTATTGTTATTATGCTTAAGACTGAAAAGTATGTTTTTTGCAGCTAATGTTTCACGAAGATAATTGTCTATATCTTCAATCTCGTAACTACCAGTTGGTAAGTAGATTACTTTTTTACCAACGTAGAACTTGTTATCTATATCTATGTTTGGAATCGAATTGAAGGTTAATAGTTCAACCAATCGGAGAACGTAGTTCTTATACGATGAAAGTTCGATTGGCGGGAAAAATTGTGCTTCAAGTATAGTAGATGTACCTGATAGACTCAATGTTAATGAATCACTCATGATGGTCAAATTGATACTGTTTTGGTAATCATTTTTTCACTCCTTTATATAGTCTCGAACTCAAGAATTCAAGACATAGATGCCCACAATTAAATGTATCATAGTCCTGATATCTTTCATAGTTATACTTTATTTTAACAACGCCCAAATATAGCATTAATTCTAGAGGTGGCTGAAGGTCACCAAAACTATCAAAGTACACAACTTCGCTACCTCTCTTTCGATACGCTACCCAATGTGTGCCAGGACCGGTAGCATCACCCAAATTAACAATAGCAGCTTCACGATAATGTGGTCCATTGATAGGAAGAGCATTACGCATAAAGACACCTCGAAAGTATGGGGTTTTTAAGATTTTAGCATACTTTAAGAGATCAATATTAGTGAGAGCTCTCTAAAGTATTCTTACGTCGACATTCTTTTTTTTTCTCAACTCATTTCCAGGCTTAAGACGAAGACCGAGCCCTGTTTTACGTGGTTTCAAATAGAGACCTTTACCAATAGCTATATCTTCCATTTTTCTATTATGCCTCTGACTTTCTTCAAGAGCCTGTTTTGCTGATTTAGCATCGTTAACAGCTTTTGCTATTCTAGCAGCTCCTCCTGCGATAGCACCAGTCGCACTTAAACCAGCGAATATAGGTATAAGGAATGGTAAGAAGCCTCCTACTTTCGATGGAACTGGTAGAATACCAATTTTTCGTTTACCACCAGCCTCTTTGACTGCTTTTCGAGCTTCTTTTAATGCTGATAGAATGACTTTACGAGCACATTTGCTGGGAACGATTGATTTCGATGCAGCTTGTACTATCTTCTTAAATGGAACACCCATTCCAAATTTAGACTTTAATTTCATGGCACTTGTAACAGCAAAAGCGGCTGCTTTTTCCTTAACCCCCGAATCTTTCGAGACAACTCTTTGCCAAGTTTTATGGGCAAGGACTCTATCAGCAGCATTCCTAGCTTCGATGTTTTCTCGATTCTGAGAATATACTATAACGTGTTCCTTGCAGGCAACGTCTAATGGATTAATACCTGAATCACCACGAGCAAATCGTTTAGTAAGTTTAGTGCCTAGTCCACAGTATTGATAACCTGGTAGATGAAGTTCAACTGGAAAATTATTAAGCAATAACAAGACCTCGTCCCCGACGTTTGTAAACGATCATTTCACTTTGAAGGTTAAGTGATAACTAATACCGAAAGTATAAATACCAGCTCTATTTATAATCTCACAACAGTTGTTCAACAGTTCTCTACATGTAAATATGTTCAAGAAACAGTCTGTTAAACTTCCGGTAGTAAACTTTGATACTATTGCATAGCCGGAGAAGTAAAACAAACGACATGGTGATTTACTTCCAGATAGTATTCGAGCAGTATTTTGTGGACCCTCTAATTGTGGTAAAACAAACAGTTTGCTAGCTCTCATAACACATCCAAATGGAGTTAGGTTTAAAAATGTTTACGTCTACTCCAAATCGCTTAATCAGTCCAAGTACAAATTTTTAAAAGATCTTCTCGAACCATTGAATAGTATACAGTACTTTGCATTCAGTGAAAACGATGATGTCATAGCTCCTGAGAATACACTTCCGAATTCTATCAGGATTTTCGATGATATAGCCTGCGAAAAACAAAACAATGTTAGAGCATACTACTGTATGGGGAGACATAAGAAAGTTGATTGTTTCTATCTATGTCAGTCTTATGCACAAGTTCCGAAACATCTTGTGAGAGATAACGTCAATCTCTTGGTAGTTTTCCTACAAGATGACATGAATCTCAAACACTTATACAACGATCATGTCAACTCGGACATGTCGTATTCGCAGTTTCGAGAATTATGCTCAAAATGTTGGATGGATGACAAACATGAATTCTTACTAATTGATAAAGATAGTGCTATCAACAATGGTAGATATCGAAAGGGTTTTGACACTTTTGCTATAAATATGACACACTTAGTCGACATTCATTAGTCTATTTTTGACTGTTAAAGTATCAACATGGCTGATATTCAGAGACAAATGAATATACTTCATCAGCTTGTCAAAGCGCAAAATGCTGTAAAACGCAAGTATAGTCTGTTGAAATTTGGAAAAGATAAATTTGAACAGTCAATAGGAGAAACTTTCAAACCTATTGTTGATTCTCTCGAGAAACTAGTTAAGACAGTTGAAAAATCTGAAGTATCTAAACGTAGTAGAGCAATAAAGAAAGAGGTTAAGGATGAAATGGTCAAAAATGAAAGTTCTAATGACAGTTTTGATGATGATACAATTGAACCTTATCATGAATCTGATTTTGAAACTGCAGCTAGTGAGGATGATGATGATGATGATGATGATTTGAATGATACAAAAATTCGTATGGAAGTAATTCAAGAGCCCAGTAACGTAGCTGACATGTATATGACTATGTTGAAGCATCATCAGGAGTTCGAAAAGAACGTTCAGAATGGATGTTAGGTGACTCATCAATAGTGTTTGGAGATCGAAGCATCAAAGTAAAAGATGGAAGATATCCAAAAACAGCTGGTTTGATGGAATTGCTCATTGCAAAACAACCCAAGATTTATGATCAAAGTGATTTGCAGAATTATCGAAGTATTCTGGAAGCGACAAATGTTCATAAAAAACAATATTTGAGCACACAACCAATTCTTGTTCATAATAGTAAAAAATATACTAACATTATCAATCCTATGTTTAGTGGAAAAAGTGGAAAAGGATTACCTCGTTATAAAATTGCTAGAAGAGATACTCGAATGGATTATGTGTACTGGGACGATCCAAATGAGCTAGTTGATCGTTTACGCTTACTTATAGCTGAACAATCAGCTGGTAATCCTAGTCATATCAACAAAATCCACTCAATCATAGAAGAACTTCGCGAAGGAGGGTATATATACTGAGCTATTTCATTTACAAACATCATTATCAAAATGAGTGTCGACGTTTTCGGACGTAATTTAAAAAAGAGTGAGGGAAGTTCATTCTGCAAACGTTTAACATGCAACATAAAAAAGTAATAGTTGAAGAACTTCACAAACCAGCTCGACGGAATTATCCTCGTCGCAGTTTTGATGTTCGAGGATTAGATGAGACTTGGAAAGCTGATTTAGTAGAGATGCAACCTTATGCTAAAGAAAATAAGAGTTTTAGATATATGTTAACAGTCATAAATGTTTTCTCCAAGTTTACATGGGCTGTTCCTGTGAAGAAAAAGACTGGAAAAGTTGCGGCAGCAATGAAGTCCATACTTCGTCAAGGTCGAGTACCTAAGAATCTACATACGGATAGAGGTACAGAATTTTATAATACCAACTTTCAAACTCTCATGAAACAGTATAAGATCAATCTGTACTCAACGTATAGTAATTTAAAAGCTTCTATATGTGAACGTTTTAATCGTACACTCAAGAACAAGATGTGGATTCAATTTAGTTTGCAAGGTAATTATAAGTGGTTGAAAATCTTACCTGATTTGATCACAAAGTACAATGATACTAAGCATCGAACTATTAGAATGAAACCCAACGAAGTGTCTACAGCGAATCAATCTCAGATTTTCAAAAGATTGACTTGTGAGAGTAGATTGCCGAAGACGCCTAAGTTTAAGATTGGTGATAAGGTATGATTGAGTAAAGTGAAGCAAGTTTTCGAGAAAGACTATACACCTAACTGGTCAACTGAGATTTTCACAATAAGTAGAGTTGCAGCAACGAACCCAGTTACATATCATCTGAAAGACTATCAAGATAATCCAATCACAGGTGGATTCTACGAACAGGAGCTCTTGAAGACGAAGTATCCAGATGTTTATCTTGTAGAGAAAGTCTTGAAGAAGCGTGGAAAACAAGTATACAATTATAATTGTTATTATATTAATTATAAATGATTATAACATACCTAATGGAATCTGACTCTCTTCGCAGATGGCTCATCTTCCTCGATAAGCTGCTATCCATCAATCATGTAATGACCCCACGGTAGAGTATCCGTCTGACCGGGGATGAGGTATCGCTTATCGTCAAGTGGACTCTGAGCGATCTTATGCTCCTTCTCGGTCCTGATAACGTGGAGGCGGCTACGGATGTTCTTTTGTTGTCGGGAGATCGTAGCCTTGTCTCGAAGACAATGGATGTAGTCGTCAAACTCAATGGTTGACTTGACGACTGACGACTTCACACCCTTTGCCTTCTTGATAGATTGCTGTCCTTGTACCTTAACGGAGTACATCTTGCTACGGAGGCCAACAAACTCCGTCATGATGTTGCCATTGCACTCGTCCTTCATAAGTCCGACTATCTTCTTATTGACTAGAGGAATGTTGAATTGATTATCGACCGGATAATCAGAAGTGTCGAACTCATGAAGGTCAGTCTTCATCACAGCGTACATATCTACATCGTTTACTTCATAGATGAGACTGTCTGTTTAGAGGAGCTTGGCCTTGTCTCCTACCCGTTTCTACATGTACTCGTAGTGGAAGTGGTAAACAAGACTCTTTGACAAGTCCAGCACTGTCAATCCAATGTAGATCGGCTTGCGGACTGAGACCTCGGTTCGGGCAAGCTGGACGGCCACGAGATTCTCGTCGAAAATCGCACATCTGTGGAAGTTGGGCTGAGCAATGTATGCCTCACAGCCGTAGCGACCTTCCCACTTGTTTACCAACTTCACGTCGACTCTCTTGCGCTCATTTTCCATGGTCTTACCATACACTGCGTTGTTGAAGAGTTTGAAGAGCATCTTCTCGAACTCATACTTCGCATTCTTCCTCATCTCGCTGTTCAGGTCAATGTATGGCTTCAACCATGGCATCTGGTTGAACTGGAGAGCACGATGAATATGCTTCAATCGAAGCCCGTACTTGAGAGCTTGCTTGAGAGCGACGTAATGCAGGACATACCGCTCCTTACTATTTAGAGTGGTTAGCAGCTTTTCTTGGTTTGAGCCTGGAGGTGCAGCATGCTCCGGACAGAGTGGAAGGTCCTTGTGAGCATCATGGAGACTTTCTGTATACTCCAGATCTACTTCTAAGATGTATCCTACAGAAGCATCATCGGGAACATTGAAGAAGTCACAATTCAGGTATTCCACTGACTTGAAGCCATCACATGGCAGGGATTGTGTCATTGGCCCTGGAAATATAGGATTTATTAGTATATATATATATATATATATATCATTAATATCATTATTTCAATATGAACTTACCATCCGTATAGGTTGTTGACATCATAGTACATCAGATACTTTGACTCGTTGTATCCAGACTCCATGTATGTATTATTGGCCTTCGCATACCTATTGCAGCATTGGCTGATACCACCCCGGATGCCCCGCTCGACAAAGAGCAGCATGTCTACGTCAGTTAACAGCTGGAGCTTGATGCCAGTATACTTAACATGGCACCCCATGTAAATCCGGGGGTAGTATAGTAATGAGCAGGATCTAGTTCATAGGTATGGAGACACTTGGATCTGAAGTCTTCAAATACATTGGCGAGGAGAAGTACGTCAGTCTTCAGATAGAGGTCTGAGTACTGGCCAAGAGTTTTGATGTTGAAAGCATTCCAGACAATTTGAGCACGGTTGTAGTCCTCGTCTAATATATTGCTATCATAGAGGCTACTATAGAAGCTCTCTTTGTCTGGAAGCGAGGTCTCGTTCAGATTCTCAAAAGATTTGATGTGATCATAGGGGGACACGTCTTTCCTCCTAAGCAAATCAACCTGAACATTGCTAAACTCCTTCTTGAACTCTTTATCGACTATTTCCAACTTGTCCAAGTATGAGGCTAGCTTGTCAAGTGACGATGGCATGAATCGGAAGGAATCAATAAACTTGAAATTGATTTCGATTCCATCAATATGCTTGGTGAAGGAGATGTACTTCTCTTTATTTTGCGGTATAATAGAGACTCGTCCCTTGAAGTTACTGGCAAGCTCCTTTATGAACAAGTGCGAATCATATCCGCTCAGGTTGTGGAATACAACTGGAATAGTTCTAGAGTCTTTATAGTTGAGATTACAACTGTTATGAGCCGCTCCACGATATCTGGAAAAGAAGAATAGTTATTAGATAAAGAATAATAATAATCATAATAATAAATAACTTACAGTCCCGTAAGGTGACAATGATCTTTGGCATCCTTCTCGTTGAACAGTCCTTCACAGATGTGACAAGTTGTAGCAGAATCAAACGATCTCTCATCCACATCCTTCATTGACACTGGATTCTCGTACATGTTGGCAAGTTCTTTAGCTAGCATATACAGTTGTGAAACGAAGCATTTCGCAGGATCTTCGTCTTGTTCAGTTTCTCTTCTATAGCTTATATACTTGCATTTTGATTCATCATAACCTTATTGAACATAGCAGCCAACGCTGAAGGGTGTATGTTCTTGGTAAGAGCGATTATCATCAACAGCCTTCAGAATACATTCGAAGTCTGCATAAACAACTATTGGAACTCGCTCTTTGTTATTGACATTTTTAAATTCCAACACACTGTCTTTCTCTTGAGGTAACAACACTTTGCATTTGTTCACTTTTGTACAATCAACATGAGTTACCAATTTAGCCTCATCGTAAAAATAGTGAAGACATCGCTCACATAGATATTTTTTATGTAAATTCTTTGTGAACTGTGAGTTGACTAGATGAGATAGATCTTTAATCCATACATAATGAAACTGTGGAACCTTTAAATTTTCTTGTTGTTCCTCATCATCTATATAAGTGTCTTGCACAAATAGTAGGTTTACATGCTTATCTTTCTTTAAAGCTGCCAAGTGACATGGAGATACATTAAATACACTACCCTTTTTCTTGAGTATGAAGAGATTTACAGAGACGTCATTCTGCTTCTCAAACTTGGGTATTTGCTTCACAGCAACCGGAAAGTCAATATTTTTAAAGTTCAATTCATTCGTATAAGCTTGATATTTTGAAACTCGCTGCGCATGCTTTTCTACGGGATGTAGAGCTGAGAGAATAGCCCATTTAAAGCATTCATTGTCTTCATTTCGAAAGTTAACGCATGCTTTCTTGCTTTGTATGGACTTTGGCAATTCAATGTATGAACCAGCTTTCATGGGACTAAGTTTTTTCATATCTACAGTCAAGTTGAGAATTGCTCTTAAAGTCCATCCTGAGTCTCGTTCCTGGAACTCATCCATGTCACGTTCGATAGGTTGTTTGACATTAGCTGCAAACCATTCTTTTAAGTCTGTACTTTCATAGATTGATGCAGATTTTGTATTGAAATATTTCACTTCCACAATCTCTTTATTTTCTTTGACAATCATGCACTCTGCAGCGAGAATTGTGTCAACTTTCATCGACTTCTGCACTAGTAACGCTTCTTCAATTTTCGACATAAAGAGAACACATGCGTCTTCCATGAATGATATTATGTCCAAATATTTCACGTTTGTTATAACACTAGTTTTGAGATTATTCTTGAATGCTGATTTAGTATCATCCCACGTCACACTAGGAGTATCATTAACCCCTTCGAGTCCACTGCCAACTTTTAGTAAGCAGTTGTTGAGTAATCGATGAATACTATAAAGTTGACCACATGAAGTTTGACATGTTTTTTTCTTATAAATGTTCAAGGCTGGTGACTATCAATTCTTTCACTTCACTAATAGCTTTAGAGGTTAGGTTAATCGATCTTTGCAAGTCGCTAGAGTTTAAGTCTCCGTCGCAAGCATATTTTACAATACGCCACAACTCTTTCACTATGTCTACAAACTCGTTTGTTAAATCCATTTCTACTCACTTATTTATGGAGATTCGTCGTCTAATGATCAATTCTTTTCACAACACTTTTTCACTTTTATTCGTCGCACTTTTTTCACAACACTTGTCACTTTTACGTTGTTCAACGGTACGGCATCCAGCAATTTCGTCCTTCAGTAATTCGTTCTTCAGTAGTTTACATTTTTTACACGGCACTTTTATAACACTTGTCTCTTTTTACACAGCAGCTCCTTACTCCACAAGTCGATGAACAATAATGATTTTTTAAAGCATCAACGATTCCTTAAGTAGAAGCCCCCCCCCCCCCCCACCATAGTAGGAAAGCTATAACGCTGATTGGTTCGTAAGAATGTAGAAAGGGAAGCATTGATCTAATTGGTTAAGTGGAGGGGGAAGTCGTCATGTGATTGGTTGACATAGCTCTCGCAAGCAATATAAAGAGGAACCTGCTACGTTTTAGAAATCATTTCATCATGGCGTACGTAGTAGACATCCAAGGCTTCAAGAGCACTTGCAATGAGTTCATCTTCAAAGAAATAGCAATCATTGCTCTCAAAGAAGATGCAACTCCATCAGTCTTTCTCTTTCAACCACCGTACTCCTGGAGCACGCTACCGAGATGGAGAAAATGTGAGAACCGATGGTTAGAACATAACTACCTAGGAATATCCTGGACTAATGGAGAGATTCCGTACGAGGATCTGGTGCACACTCTTCACAATCGTCTACGAGGAGCATATAAAATAGAAGAAGATGGTTGGAGAAAATAGTACCTCATGTTTTTGATCTTGGCGAGATAAGATGTCCATCATTGAAAGAGCTGCAGAAGAAGAGATATACAACATGCAACAACCACAAACTATGTAAAAAACCGGTATGTGCAGCTGAAGGATCATGCGCACTGAAGACTTGGGTGCTTGAACGAAAACTAAATTTGACAGAGGGTATTGATGAAGTAGATAATATGTAAAAATCATAGATCCCTAGTATATATCAGTCGATTATGTCTCCTACATGTACTGACAGAGATGGACAGAGAGCTCTATGTCTGTTTTCAACCTGAAATCAGTGCTTCCTACATCAGTTAATAACGTTTCCTGCATTTACCAACAGAGCGTTTGGGGTCTCTTGTCATCCTGAAATCAAGTATCAAATTTAAACCGGATGTGATACGTTATGACGTCACCTAGTGGCGCGGATGCTCGTGAGTAGTGGTGGTGGGGTGACTCAGCGGCGCGAGCATTGGCTCGCTGAAGTGTTGGGGGTAACTGGCTTGCTGAGCGTCTCGGACCCGTTCAGACATGTTTGCTCTCGGTAGAATTCCGCTTACCGTTGAACCGCTTGCTCGCACACAAAGAGTATAACTCCATTCTTCGATTCAAAAAAAAATGGCATCTGTACCAATGTTACCAAATAGTGAGAAAGAAGAATGGAACATTCTACAATATTTCCAATTGGAAGAAAAAATCAGGTAACAAGTAAAACTGCAGGAGAAGATGTTGGAGTTGACACTCGAGGAGGATTTGCGCAAACAGCTTCAACCTGTAAAGCAACGACTAGCTGCAGATATCCGGGAAGTGATCCCCCTTGGGAATCCTCACCAACATCCCAGGAGAAAAATGACGAAGCTCCTCCAGGAACCTACTAGCAGAGCAATCTTCACGGAAAAACGGTTGCAGAAATATCAACAGACCGGGCAGAAGCTGCAGGCAGAAAGGAGGAGACGGGCTAACAGCATCAGAAGACCAGTAGAGCCTTTGAACGCTAGCTCTACATGTCGAAAGCCAACGAGACCCCTGCTTCCTCTTATCTCAAAAAATAAAAAAAAATTAAACTAAAAAGAAGGAAATAAGCCATGACATTTTGCATCTATTAAATATATAAGTCCAAAACTTTGTTGTACAGCTTTTTAATGTAATAAATATTGAATAAAAATTCATATTTAACTTTATATCTATGTATTAATTTACTGTATACTATATGTTTATAATAATA
The DNA here is from genome assembly GCF_009193385.2 of Nasonia vitripennis. Classification (NCBI taxonomy): domain Eukaryota; kingdom Metazoa; phylum Arthropoda; class Insecta; order Hymenoptera; family Pteromalidae; genus Nasonia; species Nasonia vitripennis. The sequence goes on from NW_022279638.1 coordinate 2,655,048, forward strand.
ATCAGTACTAAAGTACTTAGTCTATTAACATCTAATGAATAAAAATATAGATAATAAATAAAAGCTGCTTGATAGTGAGTACATTTTTTTTACTCGATGAAAGATATAGGAAAATTAGTAAAAATAAGAATATAGTAACTAGCTGTGGTTAAATAAAATATTATACAAGCATAAGTTTCAATGCTTCAAGTCGCTCTTTATTATATAACAAAACTGTACATAAAGTATTAGACTTATATCTGTAGTATAGTAGGAGCTGAGTTATGACTCATCGATGAAACAGACTCAGTATACCTACATTAAAGAAAAATGTTTAGTCTTTTAGCAATAAAGTATCTAAGACAGCATCTACTAAAGATATAAGTCTAATACTTTATGTACAGCTTTGTTATATAATAAACTGTAATATATATTCTTGTTTTACTAATTATGATGTATAGCGAATGAAAGCAATGAAACTTATGCTTGTATAAGATTTTATTCAACCAAAGCTATTACTATACTCTTATTTTATGAAAAAACTTATTTTCTGATTGTGATAGATATCTTTAAATTGAGTAACAAATTTACTTACTATCAAATAGCTTTTATTTATCTATATATTTATTCATTAAATGTTAGTAGACTAAAGCACTTTAATACGGATTATTATCTCTCTCTCTCTCTCTCTCGCTCTCTCTCTCTCTCTCTCTCTCTCTCTCTCTCTCTCGCTCTCTCTCTCTCTCACTCTCTCCTTCCCTCCCTCCCTCTCTCTCTCTCTCAATCTCTCTCCCTCTCTCTGTCACACACACATATCTGTCTCTGTCACTCGTTCTTAATAGTTTAAAATGCTTACATGAAAACATGGTAAAACAACACAAATATCTAAAAACGTAAATTTTATTCATTTTCTAATTCCTCTATTATGCGTTTTAACATCAAAAGTGCAACATAAAAAAAAGTCCTTGTACATGTGCAGGCTGCAGCCTTCCTGCATATATATTGAAGGTTCAGCATCACTTTCTAAACACAGTTGTGCATAGAAATCACGAATGCTTCCAAATTTCTGTAAAAAAATAACTTTTTTTAATAAGTATAATAATAATAATAATCTGTAGATTTATTTAAAAAGTACATAACTCCAGAGCCAATTTCCAAGAGCAATAATATTGTAAAAAGGAGTGAGACATCAATCTCCCTCAAAAAACTCGCTACATCGCCGAACAATTCAATCCCTTTTAGCATAAAAGATGTTGTCTTGAAGTGGTCTTCTAGTATTGCTGCATAAAACATGTCGTTTCACTCATAATAATCTTCTGCCAAAGAAAGAAAAAATCTCTTCTTGGCAAACAAAGGTGCTGGTGATAATACTATTTGGCTAAAAACTATGAATATATAGTTAGATTTCAAAAAAAAAAAATTGGTCCTTATCAAATACTCTTAAGATTTAGCACTAGATTTTCGCTTTAGATTTTACAAATAAAAAATTTTAATTGAAAGTGTATATATATATATATATACTTTCAATATATATATATATATATATATATATATATATATATATAAAAAGTTTTATATTTACTCAAAAAAAATGTTCAGTTTTTTTATTTAAAAGGTTTTTAAAAGCGACTAAAATATTAATAAATTATAAAAATAATAATAATTATTTTACTTACATATTTTCAGCCATTTTATTATAAAACAATACAACTCTTGAATGCATGTGACCTTTGCTGTACGAAAGAACAGCCCGGAATGCGTCCCCATGATCATCGTTCTATAGTCACCATGCGAACTTTTTTATAAGTTAGATAAAAGATTCTCAAAACATTCGCCAGCGGAAACGATAAGTTGCGCGGTAAAGCCATACGTTTAAAATTGACTCTCGCTGCTATGAAGACATATCGGTAGGGCAGCAAGCCGTCGGTATCAACAGCAGAAGGTAACATCGGGCCGTTGACGTCACCGCCAGCACCGAGACGCTGCATCGATTGGAGATCTCGCGATCGAAAACGCCAGTGTTGATGACGTTATCGACTGCTCTCACCGCTCTCTTACCGCTTGCGCCAGAACTCACACGCCATGTACCATTTCGCCCCCAGGTGGGCTAGAACTGACATGCTATAAACCATTACACTTCATCCCCCTCCCCAGGTGGGCCAGAAAGGACATAGTTTATCTACTCAGAGTACCAAAGGTAATAGTTTTATTACTCAGTATTCGTAAAGTAAAATAAAAAAATGTACAAGTTTAATTAAAAAAAGCATATCAATAATTGCTTATTTTTCTCAAGTACTTGTTCATTTTCTCCACTTTTTAATATACATTATATTGAGTTTATGTAGTTATACACTTTATATAGTATGTTTTTTTTAGATAAACTTCCAATAACTGAATTACTTTTGCTAAATGCTTTTTTTATTATTTGTAAGAATTATATATTCATATAGAAATTAATGTAGAATTGATACAGTTTATCAGCCATTTTTATTCAGATAAAAGCAATATCCAAAGTACAAGTCAGATGCGTTGCAATGCAGGTTTCACCAATTGATAGAAAATTTAAAATACGTATGAATTTTAAAATACAATTATTTTGTAATAATATTTGAATAGAACTTGCGTACAATCCGACTTATAATAATCAGCTGAATTGTACTGCAATACTTTTGTTTCGATACACAAATCTTTATCTTAAAAATCGCGTTTAATATCAATAATAAATCATATAAAAGGCGCAGCAATAGGATTAAGAATTTCAAAAATTAGAAAATGTACAGTATTGAGAACTAGAAAATAAATTTTTTTGACATCCAAAGTCGCGGCGGAACGAAATGGAAAACAAGTTAAATTTACAACGTTAATAGATTTCTTATATATTCCTGGTAGAAATCTAAATATTTAAAATGACCAGAAAACTCCAAAAGGCTATAAAATATAGAAATAGCTAGGAATAATCGGTAATAAAATGCTTTTTCCTACATTTCTTTAGCATTTTATAGAATAGACATAACCTCAAAAACTTAATATTGACTTTACCTTTTGTAACTTTTTGTATTGTTAAGTCAATGCAAATTTCGATTGATGTTTGAGTTTTTTGTAACTTACAATAGATAGTCATATATCATGCATTATAAAGACATTCATGATTATCTCATTTTTAATTTTTTTGACAAAGTACATTTTACGTAACCCTTTCACGGCCATTAATTAGCTATTTTTTTCTAATTCACCTTAATCAATGAAATATATGTTTACAAGATTGAAAATGCCTTGAAAAATAGCATGATTAATATCTTATGCCATATTTATACTAAAAAATGTTGAAAAAAGCATTTCATTGATGGGTGAAAAATGGCCCAGTTTTAGCCATTTTTTTTAGAAAAACAAGGTATTTAATACCTTCTAAATGAAATCAATTTCTACCAGGGATAGTATTGTCATTTCTATAGCATAAAAATATTGTTTGCTGATCTGAACATTTTTGGTTATAATAATTTTTAAACTCATAACTTCAATAATTGCGAATAAATCGCCTTCATAAGAAATAGATTTTTTAAATGATAAACTGAAAGAAGGAAAATAAGATACAAATAGATAAAAAAAATAATAAATTGCCGTTTGCCCGAGAGCTCTTTTGATTCATAAAATCATAGGTGGAACATATTTGAGGAAAGATGCGGTGCGCAGAGTATTATAACGCGGGTGGATCTCTGCCTTCCGTAAGCCATAACTTTTAGGTCTTTCAGGTTTCGTTCGAGTATCGCAATGTCAGAATAGAGATTTGCACACAGACTCGCACAAATCCATCAAAATCGGGGTTGTTAACTTAATCATTCAGAATCTTATTAAATTCAAAATAAAGTATGGACCGATACGTTTTATGGAACTCAAAATAAGTCGTAAAATTATTTATTGCTTAAGGCTCTCTTGCTTTATATTTTATTATTCAAATTGTTGTTGAATTTAAATCAATGCCATGTTTAAATAAAAAAAAAAGAATTCAATCACGGAATCGATCAATTAAACTATGCATTTAAACTAAAATATAAAGTCTATTAAGTGGCGCGGTAGTGCCACGAAATCGAGTTTGAGAAGCAGATGAAGCAGCGTCGCCCGTGACACTATTAACTTCTAGATTGGTGTTCGGATTTTTCATGATACAGAAAAAAATGCTTATTGTTACTATTCGTAAGATTTTTTGGCTTATTAGTATGTTTTCTGAGCTAAACTATGATTTCCAACAAAAATATTAGTGAAAAGGCTGCTTATTTTTATAATATGTGAGTGTATAATCCAAAAATGCTAAAATTACGTTTTTCCTCTTCAGCCCGAAATGTGAAAGGACCGTTAAGTTAGCCGCAAGAAGTGTTAGGATCGTGAAGTTGGCCGCAAAGCTATATACAGATGAGAATTGCTTTCTCAAGAAAATATAATAATATATTACGATATTTTGAATTAAGAAGTTGCCAGTGCATACTCTGCGCTCCGGAGCTGTAACAGTAACTAGCTTGCCAGGGTAGCCGATGACAAGGTCTAGGTGGCGCGCTCCGTGGTTTTTGGTGTCTAGGTGTAAAAATCATTTAAGGGCGGCGTCTAGGTGTACAGGGTGGCCGATAACGAATTCTGGGTAATTCGCACCGTGGTTTTTGGTGTCTAGGTGTAGAAATAATTCGAGGGTGATGTATATTAGAACAATTAGTGATTTCATCTTAGTAATAAAAATGTTACTAAAAAGCTGTGGTTGAATGGTGCTAAAGATGCTTATAATTTATTTTTACGTCTTTGAATATGTCAAAGTCAAGTTTATTATATTTAATCGTAATGAAGCAAAGAGCAACTCTAGATAATTACTACGTCACTTGCCATGCCTGTTTCATTTTGTTTATTGGTGAACAACTAAATTTTCTTTTTATATATATATATATATATATTAGAACGTCATACAAACACTGTAAGTACAATGAAATGGGCATGGAAATTGACGTAGTAATTATCTTGAGAGTTGTTCTTTGCTTCATTACGATTAAATATAATAAACTTGACTTTGTTTGATTGATCTCAGTTCTTTTCTATCTATAATTTTGTTACGGAATATATCAAACCCGCCTAACCTTTTACTTTTTTAAGAGTTAATTTTTTTTAGAGATCAGAATTACTGTAAAAAATTCAATTATAAGCCTCCTCAAATCAATTTATATTCATGTATGTAATGTAATTAGCAAACTTGCATTAACAATCGACAATTCAAACTAAGCACAATAGTTAATTATTTAAGATAATATAATTGGTATAAACAAAATTTTAAAACAGCATAAAACTTGGTCAAGAATTCAGCAGAGTCCTTCACTGACACATGAACTAAATAATATCAAACATTTTTGAGTAATGCGCAAAGATAAATACAAAACATAGGATATAACAACGCGGGTGGCTCTTTGTCTTTTGTAAGCGATAACTTTTAGCTTTTGCAGATTATGTTCGAGTATCGTAATGTCAAAATGGAGATTCGCACACAGACTCGCACTAATCTATCAAAATCGGGGTACTAATTTTATCATTTAGAATTTTATCAAATCAAAAATAACGTATAGACCAATACGTTTCGTAGCATTCTAATTAAGTCGTAAAATTATCAATTGCCCGAGTACTCTTTTTATTCATAAAAACATAGTTGAAACAAATTTGAGGAATGATACGGGGCGCAGGATATAAAAACGCGTGTAGATCTCTGTCTTTCGTAGGCGATTACTTTATAGTATATTATGACACCATACGATATTACGAACCATACGATATTTTATAGCACGACAACCTCAAAATCGACAATAAAGTTGGCATTTTGGGATTAGCGTGCTATAACGGCCTTTTAGGTTATGTTCGTGTATCGCGCAGTCAACTAAGAGAATCGTAACGCAATTTGGCGGATTTCTTGATGTTTTGCAACTTTTGTCTTGTCTTTTGATATTGCTTCAAACTATTTAAACTTTACATAATATGTTAGATAGTGTTTAACCTATGAATATCTATAATGTTTTTGTCAATGAAAAATATGTAAAAACCTTTTTATCAAAACTCTAACACTAACATTTCATAGATGTATTGTTATTGTTTTGGATTTATTGTACAATTATTACGCTTTCTTATTAAGTTAGTTAAAATCTGCTAGTATAAAATTTTTTTATTTTGTTTTTTACGTACTGATTTTTTAAACTTAGATTACAGGAACCGTAAGCTGCACGAGATAAATGTTGGTAGTGTTCAACCCTTCTGGAAATAATAGGTCCTGTGCAAGAGTGCAAATACACGAATATTTTGTTCATGTATTGTTACAAATAAATAGATTATATAAGAATAATATAATTCTCTTTTCAATCAAACAAATTTAATACATCATACATGTAGAGCGTATATAGGATGTTATTATAGCCACGATCACTTAATTCATACTCAAACCTAAGTACTTATTTTCTAATGCGTGTGACATAGCATTTATAATAAATATTTACATCAAAATCAGTAGCGCAGACTAGAAATCAAATATAAATAAATACGTAATGTAAATAAATATTACTGGGCTCGTCAGTATTGTGTCACTATATCTCAAGCGATACGTGCCTTTGCATTGCTTTTTTGAATCCAACTAGCGAGAGTAAGGTTCGTATACCTTGCGGAAGAGAGTTTCATAAATGCGCACCGTGCGCAAAAAACGAATTAAGACCCAAGTTTGTTCTGGATTCTAGAGCTAAGAAATTTCTGGACATCCTAGCGAAAGCACTGTACTGACTTGTTAAAGATGACCGCAAAGCACGGTGGCTACCCTCTGCAATACTATGGTATTTAACCAGCTCAGTTTCTTCGTGGGGAGTGCATGGAGTGATATGCCTACCCCTTCTTCGGCTACATATATATCTTACTCATGAATTTTGTAACTTCTACTTTTTTGTCTGGAGCTTACTGGAAATATCAAGGTACAAAACAGAACAGTAATTCGCGTGAGACATGACAAGAGCATTGGCTAGCGCTGCCTACGTAACGCCTCGTTAATACAGGATCTAACTTCGAACTTATGGCCACTTGATTCGCTCACGTGTAAGCTGCCAAACACGTTAGCATAGTATAGAGGGAGATTTGGTACGGTGCTGCATTTTGGGACTTTTAGTCGGACATGTAATAGCCGCGGGTTAAATTAACTTTCTCATATAGAAGTACATTAGTTAACCTAAAAGATATAGGTGCTTAGACGCAGCTCGCGTAGAAGAATTAGTACATTGACGCCTGGGAGGAAAAACCCCCAAGCACTTTTATATTTTACAATTCTCGCTAAATATAAGCGTTTTAACATTCTTAAAAAAGACATCCTCTTACAACTTACAAATTATAGAAAAAATTAATAAACTTAACTGCATTTTTATCTATATAAAAATAACTAAAATCATAATAACCATATTTGTGGGTGGCAGCCAATATGACACAAGTCACATTTTATGTTTTTAAGAAAAACTGCTGCCAAGTCCTAGGCATTAAGCTTCCTCCTTATTTGCTTTTTATTATTGTCTATCAGAATGTAAATCAAATTTAATGGAAAATTTGCAGATGTTTGCGAATGGCAACTAGCAGTAGGTTGCCACTGTTGTATATAGCGATATGATTAGTTGATTAGTTGATGGTGATTGCATTTGAATTATTTAAGATGATTGCATTTTTTTTAAACTGCTAGAGTTTTACCAGTTTCTCCATTTTTTCGAACTGCCTGATTTTTTACGAGTAACTTGATTTTCGTAAGCTGCTCAAAAAACTCAAATAACTCGACTCGACTCGAAACTCGACTTTTAGGGAACTCGCACAACCCTATTTGAAAGTCTTACATTAAAAAATCAGACGACCGCCGTGGTAATCCTATGCTTAAGAGTGCATTCACGCGTTGGGGTTATACGGTAAAACAAAACAAGATATAGGGCTAGCTCAGGAATTTTTGGTAAGTTCAAAATTCAAACTAAAACACTATAAAGGTAAAATTCATTTAACTTTCCTAATATTGATTTGCCAAGAAGCGGAAAATATCTGTTGAAAGCTTCAAAAACGTGAAAAAGATACTTTGCAATAAACTTCCCTCATAAGCAGTTCTGTACTGCACCGGGAGGTTAGCGTCCTCGATACGCTCGGACGATAAAGCACGGTGTAATAAGGGACTACTCAGGTCACGGATAGGGGTGACATAAACGCGGTCTTAGGTCACGCAATGCTATACAAAAACAATTGTAGCAGCACTGTATAGCGATGCTGTCGTTTATGTCGCAGTGTGAAAAATGAGCCACAAATTAACCGATTACTCGATTACGTAATGTAAAGCGGCTCTGCTCAAGCGATCTAGCTTAGCTTCTGCACGGACCACACCTATTTGCATTATTTTCAACGCAAAATCGATAAACCGTCGCCAGAAATAATTATTTGAACTTTTCGGTATTTTGAGCTTTCAGTATTTTGGGCGTTCGGTATTTTGCCATTCGGGACTTGAAGCTTTCAGCATTATGGCATTCGGAACTGTGAACTTTTCGTAAAATGGCTTTCGGTATTATGGGATTTGGCTTTCTGACCTTTCGGAATTATGAACTACACTCAAGACGGGCATGATAACATATTAACGATACAATGCTGTTTGACTAAATACTCAGTCGATATTGCACTTGAGGACGCCACGACGCGATCGGTCGCCGATGCGATAATAAAACGCTTTATCTGCACTTTTGGCGCCCCTGTCGCGATTTTGACTGATCAAGGTACAAATTTCTTGAGCAGTCTAATGAAACGAGTAGCAAAAAGATTTAGAATCACGCAATTCAAGACAACGTCCTTCCATCCACAATCAAACGGCTCTCTTGAGAAAAGTCACCATGTACTGAGCGAATATTTCAAACAATTTATCTCGCAAGACGAACGATGGGACGAGTGGCTGCTTTTTCGTATAATATGTCCGTACACGAAGCGACACAACACACGCCCTACGAGTTAGTTTTCGAAAGATTAGCTCGATCCCCGTCGAGTGACCCACTCGGAACGGAGGACAGACTTTCGATGTATGCTGATTATATTATCGAATTAACAACAAGGTTGAATAACATTCAAAAAATTGCGCGAGAAAAATTAATAGCAGCCAAATGGCGTGCAAAATATTATTATAACAGAAGTGCAAATTCACAAGATTTTAAGGTTGGCGATTATATTTGGCTACTTAAAGAAGGAAAAATTCATAAGCTAAAAGACCAGTACGAAGGTCCCTATTTAGTCGTAGATATACTGCGTAATGGTAATATTAAGATACAACTAAAAACTAATAAGTATAAAGTAGTGCATATAAATCGCGTACGTATATCACACATTGAACCAGAAAAGACTTAAGTCTAAATTAATTAAATGATATATGTCAAATATAGTTTAAGTATAAAGTATGATTCTATTTTATTCTATTCAAATTAATATAATGTATGATTACAATATTAGCGTTAATCAATTAAACAATAAGATAAAAATTTCAAAAAAAGTAGTAGAAAAATAATTGTTGCAATTTACATTTAAAACTACTAATCCGTAATTGAATATAAAAATTATTGAGAAAATACAAATATATGCTCGACTTTCAATCACAAAACTAACAAAGATATTAAGTCACAATTCCGACCTATAATTAATTATTGAATTTTTACTTACTTGGGTTTAACTGCTTAGGTTGGAAACTCTGCTGCTGTGCTGTAGTCAGGCTTATACAGGATGGATATATTCAATAGAAAAACACTTGTAGTTGATTGACTTCACGATTTATTCAAGATAAAGTTCTATAGGTATCGGGATCGCGACTTAAGCCCGGATAACTCTTGTCGACGGATAGGAGCGTCGTACAAGAGTCCAGATCGAGTGTATAATTACAGCTGGTCGCACGGCGTATACAGGGGATACTCATTAACCTCGCTGATCTACTTATTATCTGAGTCGTCAGTTTTGGGCTTCGTAACGATTCCGCTGATATTGCTTAAAAGCAATACGTCGCAGGACGTCACAAAGATATCATTTTTACTCGGACACAAAAACAATTATCACTGAGTTAAGAAGAATCACGTAGTTAACCATTTCAACACTCTGGAAACATTAATACAAGATTTTACACGACTCAAAGAATACAAAAGAGGAGCAATTCTGTTTTATTGTTTTAGAATCCACCTAAGCCGAAGAATCGAACTCTGGGCCAGATTACGTTGGGTTTAACTAAGAATTTAGCTGAATTGAAAATGATCAAGCTCTAATGAGAACCTTACTGAGCATATCTAAACGATCGTCAGGTCCTAAGCATCCTGAATACATAGCTTATAAAGACAGACTATACACTTTTATATTATGGTTAAAAGGATCAAGCCAGAAGCCAGAAACCTTAGCAGAGATGGGCCTCTGTTATAATTATTACGAAAATCAAGTCTATTGTTTTTACTGCGATTGCAAAATGTCTCAACTTGAACACGGAGATGATCTATGGATTAGACACGCCATCCTTGCACCAGACTGTAATTATCTAAGAACCCGGAAAGGAGAAGAATTCATAGAAAAATTAAATACAAGAGTAAACTTTAATAGAAAACCACCACCAGAGAGTCTACATTGCCATGATCAAAATTCTAGTTCGGATAAATAAGATATAGTAGTAATGATGCCACTGGATTGTAAAATATGTTTCAGAAAGGAAGTCAAGATACTTTTTCTTTCTTGTTCTCACTCAATTGCTTGCGCAGAGTGTGCCATCAAATTAGAAAAATGTTACATATGTAAACAAACAATCGAACAAATGATTCATGTAAACTCTTAAAGAGGAAACATCTTGACGATTCCATGGAACATATAAGATGAGGATAAAAAGCATAAAATTATATCTAACCCGACCACTCAGAAGAATTAAGAACCATTATAAGACGATTTTTATTATCCGAACAATTATTGCAAAAAAAGATAAAAGAATTCAAGAAATATATAGAAGAAAAATTAGATAACATAATATCCACACAGAGCAGGAAGATTGCTTCAAGAACAAGTTAAAAAGATTACAAAAAGAAAAAAAAAGAATGAAGTTACCTTTAGAAATCAACCAGGGAAGAATTGACGGAAAAATTCCTACATCAAATTCTTTATTTCGAACTTTTATTTCGATTTAAATGAAAATTTTTGCATTAAGCTATTAGAGTCAAAGAAAATTGTATATCTTGACATCTCGATTTCAATAGACAGCGATTTACGGAAATTATTATAATTCAGATAATTATCCACACTAAAATGATCGTTAATTTATAAAATGTGAAATATGCATGAAGCCACTATTCTCTACTCAGCATATAATAGATTGCACGGCATGTCTAAATGAATATATAGAAGTATGATTAAAAGTAGATGATAATATTATTGAAATAAGAAAAAAAAAAGTCTAAAAAGTCCAAACCATGCCTAATATTCCGAAGATTGAACAACATATGAGAATTTGACTAAACTGAACATTCAACAAGAAATAATTCATCAAGGAAGCAGTCACGAGGGTATTCTTGAGCCGACTTCATACACCACTGTATACGTTCCAGATCAAGACTTCAAAACAATAAACAAGTAAATAGAGATTAAGTACAGTATATATTTTAAGGGGGATCTAAATCCTTTTTTCTATCATGTTATGTTTGAGTTAATTAACAAAATATTGATTGCAAAAGGAATATTAAAATTCTAGTAGGACCAAAGACGCGTAGCATTGAAAAGACTCGTAACATTGAAAAAGAGAAAACGATCCTTTGCATGCATTAGTTATAGAAGAGAATTAATAATTTATATTGATAACCACTACTAAACATTAAGAATCACGTAATCAATGAGGATACATAATGATACCAAAAGAATCATGTACTAACATAAAGAAAAAAAAATTACAAAAAAAGAAAGTTTTTGCAAAGATAAAATTAAATTACATTAATTTTCATAGATACTACTAATATTATTAACAACAACGATATCATTGTTAAGTGCACATTCCCGATAAAGTACAGGGATCATTATAAAAGAGTATATAAACTCAAAACTAATATTGAACTAAAATTAAAAAGAGTTAAAGTTGCTTACATTATAGCCATATTATATGCAGTTACATAACAATTATTAAAAATTAGATCTAGAAAAACCAAAACAGAATGAAATCAATAAAAAAAAAGTATTAATTAAGCATTGTAATCGAAACCAAATGTATTACCATTTTTTTTTGCTATCAAGCGAATATTAAGTAAAGTCAGTATCTATACAAGTATTGTCGAAACAAATGATGATTATCTCATTTCCAAATAAATACTGATTACTAAAATTGAGGATACCAGATGTAAAATGTCAATAAAAAAAATATATATGCAAAAAGAATACAAGAAAATATGTTAATAAAAAAAATACATTTCATAATTACTAAGCATGTTATATAGATATTAAGAAATAATGTAAACGCTCGCAAAATAGGGAAATAAGATTAAGAAACGGAATTCACAAAAATTAATTATGAGCGTCAGAGGCTCACCTCAAAACGCTCATCCTAGGGGGAAGGTGTGAAATGCTCACTTCCTTTCGCATTCTAATATATTGAAAACCAGTAAGGTTAGTTATTATAAGCAAATCAATCGATACCCTTCCCACTAGAATGCAGCGTATAGTAAAATACGCTCTCGATAGCACAAAGTATAACACTATACTTGACATCGGGCTACTATCAAATCATCATTAAACAGACCCTAAATACGAAACCGATAGTAATTGACACATTCAATAATTAATGAAATAGATAAGAACAAGAAACGACAACGTAAGGCTAAGTAAGAATAAAAACAAAATTAAATTCGAATGTTTACAAGTGAAATCAGTTAAGAAACTATAACGTATACAGCACAGCACAAGTAGAGAGAAAAATAAGAATCCTACATGGACCGCGCATACCTGAATGCCTGCGGCGCCCTTGACTCCCACTCACGGTCAATCATCATTCTCGTTTGGAAAAAACAACTTTCGCCCCTAGTTGTGTAATATACTATTAAATACTGACTTATTTAATAATTTAGATAAGTATTAAATAAAACTAGCGCGATTTACCTCACTCCTAACGTCGCTTGGTAGAAATATATAATTTACGTATAATTTATACCCCGTGCGTAACGTATAAGTTGTCCCTCTGTAATTCTTTGCTTCCTTTTTCTTCCCTTTCTTGAAGAGCGGGATTATCTCTCCCGTTTTCCATTCTTCTAGTACTTTTCCCCCTTTCCATATATTATTCAGTATATTAGTTGTTTTCCCTGTTCTTTTCTGTGTATCCATATCTCATTTTGCAGACCGTCTGCTCTTGGCACTTTTCCCTTCTTTATTTTACTAATTTCTTTCCTCACCTCGTATTCGGATATAATTTCTTCTTCTTTTTCTGCTTTCTCTCCTTCCTCGTCCTCCCCTTGTATACTTGCTCCCGCCTATTCCTCTGCCTCTTATCCCAGCTGCTGTTTAAAGTGAGTCAACCTTTCCTTTTTCTTTATTATACTGCTGCATCTTGTTCTCCTTTTTCTTCTCCTGCATTTACCACTTCCCACAATTTTCTCCCGGTTGTGTCTTTTCCCGCCTCTTTTATCCTTTTTTTCATTTCCGCCTCCTTTTTAAACTAACTTCCTTACCTCTGCTTTCTTAAGTCTGCATTCTTCATCCCACCAAGTGCTTCTCTTTCTTTTTCCACCGCTTCCCTTTTTCTTTCTAATTGCTTTTTTCAGTTTTTTTTCAGTTCTGTCCATTCTGTTTTCTTTTTCTCTTTACTCAATTCTTCTTGGAATTGACCTATTACGCTTTCTGTCCATATAGGCCTTTCTGTGATTTTATCTTCCTCTTCTTCTTTTCCCCAGGTTGATTTACCCATCTCTATTTTCATTGCATTGTGGTCCAATTCCAACCTGTAAATAATATTTATTTTACTTACCCCTCTTTTTCCTTCCTCATTTGCAATCACATAATCTATCACTAAGCATCTTGCCCCTCCTATGTACGTGTATTCTCCTGTTTCGTCAACTTCGCTATTTCCACTCATTATACTTAGTCCCTTCTCTCTTATCTTTTCAAGTAGTTCTTCTCCTTCTCTATTTTTCTTTTCATCTTTTGATTCCCTGTTCTCTTCGTTTTCTTCCTCGTCAATTCCACCTCCTTCATATCCGGTTCTTGCGTTCATGTCTCTACACCATATCAATTTTTCATCTCTGGCGTTCTCCGGCATCCTTTCTATCTCTTTAAAGTTTTCTTGCTTTTCCTCTCTCATATATGCCGTGCCTATCCACCATGTATCTCCCTTTCCTAATATTCTTGCTCCTATAAATTCGTTTGTCTTTTCTTCTATCCACTCTATTCTCTCTGCTTTTACTCCCAGTTTTACCGCCATCAATATTCACCCTTTTACTCTCCCTCTTTTTCCCCCTTTTCTTACATTTCTAAATCTGAATTCGTAACCTCCTAATTTCTTTTTCCAGAACTTTCCTTTTTTGTCTTCCAGCCATGTTTCCTGCAGACAGATTACATCAAACCCTCTTAGATATCCCCAGGTTCTCTCATCTACACCTTTTATTCCCGCTATATTCCAATTAATTATCTTTGTGCTCTCCTGCTCCCCTTTTTTCTTCCTCTCTTGTCCTTTTCTTTCTTCGAAAAAGCATCTGTTCTCTTTCCTTCCATATATGCTCTACTCCATCTATCCACAATTTGTTATACCGTTTTCTTAACCTGTTTCCTTTCCCTTGCTTCGTATTCTCTCAGTTTTTCTTTGTATCCTCTCTCTTTCCAAGTTAGATCATGATCTATGAAGATATCTGACCCTTGTAGCCTTGCCTTTTCTCTCATGATTAAACCGTTTCCTTCCCACTTTCTACATTCTGTGCCTATTCTACGGATCCTCCCATTCTGTGTCCACGTCCTCCTCAACGTAACCTCTATTTCAAGTTTTCTTTTTATCCAGTCTTCCACTGTCTTCTTATCACACTTTTCTTCCTTCCAACCTGAGATCATATATTGTTCTTTTTCCTATCCCTTTCTCCTTCCTCAATCCTTCATTACATTTCCTTCATCTGTTTTCTATCTCTAACCATTTTGACTCTTGTTCCATTTTCTTCGCTCTCCCTCGCCTGAGTCTCCCTGCTTCTGTTTTTCTCTTCCCGGGTTAAACTATATATTGAAATAATACTAAAATTTAGGTCTTGTTGAGATCTTATTTTCTACTGTCAATTCCTTATAAGGTTGGAAACAAAAATTTTGAATAATAACGATTTGGAACATCGCACTTATTAAAAATTTTTAGCAAGATCTGAGATAAGATCCTACAACTATCTTATGTACGATCTGGTACAAGATCTTGTACAAGATCGTACACAAGATCTTTTCATTGATTAACCATGAACCTACTTATGGTCTTACATAAGATCTCATGTAAGATCTTACGTTTATAGTAATAAAATCTTCATTATATATTCATTTAAGGTCTTATGCAAGATCATGTACAACATTTTACAGAAGATATTAAGTAAGAACTTTTACACGTTTTTACATGAGATCTTATGTTAATTCTCATGTAAGAACTTATAATTCACTTAACAAAAACTGTTATGTTGATGATTTACTTAAGATTTCGCATACGATCTTATGCAAGATCTTGAGTAAATTATCAAGAAAATAGTTTTCCTGTAAGTGTTATATGAGATCATACGTAACTTCTGTTATAAGATCTTATGTAACACCAAAAAAACAATCTTTTTTTTTTTTTGATAATTTACTCGAGATATTATGCAAGATCTTTCTTAAGATCTTAAGTAAAGCGTCCGTAACTTTAGTAACATAAGGCTTTTGAGCCAGAGGGTAGTTTCTCTTAAATGAACAATTATTTGTAAAACTCCCGCAGCCCGTCCTTATACAAAGTACAGTCCTTGCAATAGAAACGAACATCGTGATCGGTAAAATCACCGTCTTGAGACAAAGGAAACAACCAGTGTGAGTGAAAATTGAGAGCACGTGTGTGAAAATTAACTGCGTGGAGTTTAATATCGTAAAGTAATTAACTGGATATCTGAAATAATTTTGTAGCGACACAAATTTTCGGCTTTCTAGCTTAAAAATATACCTACCGGTTACCTCTAGAAAAAATATATTATTTCTCCCGGATATCTATTGCTAGCTACAAAAAATGCCGTAAATAACCTTAAAAATATGTGCGTTAGAATAAGAAAATCACCGGAGTAATCGTAGTAGAACGTAAAAGGTTAAAATCTCACAAAACAGGCGATCTCGGCATGACGGGAAAATTCCTACGAAACAAAGTCGAGAAAGTTCGCAACGTGTCGAAAACAAATTCCTAGAGCGTAAGCTTAAAGGTATATCGAGTAATAAATAAAAAAAAAACAAAGATACATTGTTGCCAAGCGGCTCACAAACAGCCGGCGACACGTGTGTCCGCGCCAGTCGAAGATCAACGCGAACGCGCGGGTCAAGTGACATAAATACTCCAAACGAACTTCGGCAATACGTGGAACTGCACACACCGAGATTAGTACGTAATAGTAGTACAACAGAGGTGAAAGAACAAAGCGGCGACTGTTTGAATCGCTCGAATTCCTTCAAGGGAATTTCAATACTATTTAGGATATTTGAGACTGTGCGAGGTCACCTTCCCGAAATGCCTAGCAAAGTCTTAGTCAACAACTGGGTTATGGCATTGTCAAATGATGAAATTAAACAAGAAGCGGAAAGCCGCGGACTAAATACAGCAGTCAGCTTAACTGAACCGCAGAGGCGTTTGGCACAGGTAGTGTACATCGAGTGTGGCATAGTGCAACTCGACGAGGAACTGCCAGCGTCGGGCGCTGCGCGCGAGCACGACGATCCGCCGCCGCCCTACCAGCTCTCAACAAACGTCCCGCTGCTAACATCTAACGTATCGGGCCCTATTGTCACGGCGCAAGAGCAACCGTTTCACGCGTCGCAAACTTCTGACACCATAGAAAACGAACGCGAGCGAGATAGAGAAACGTAGACCTCTACGGGTGCAGTACCACGTGTACCGAGACGTAGCGTATTTTTCGGTGATATTACTCAATTTCGCACAAACAGCCAACAAAATAATAATCAAAGGGACTTTGGTTATCTAACGTTAACTTCAGACGGGTATGTTTGCAATTCTACAAATTTTCAAATTATGCAGGATAGGCCAATAACAAACCATCCGCGAGTGAACAGCATAATGAGGTTATCTGGAAACAATTTAATTTCATCCACGGCTATGTTTAACACATAAAACCCGGCCACCTCAAACCGAACTCCCACACTAGCACAGGAAGTCAATCCTAACAATTTAATATTATTATAAACACAAAATTTATCAAAAAATACAAGACATCCAGGGAACGGTTATGTTAGCACGACACCAAGTGAAATTCCGGGTAGCAAATTTCATGCTACCAGAGGAGCAAAGTGGCTACCTAAATAATGGAATAGCTAGACCGTCCCACTTACAATTACCAATTAACAATAATACTAACGATAATCGACAACAATATCGAGGCGCGTACAATAATAACGCACAGCCCATTAACATAGAGAGTAGGTTAATCACACCTACCCCCATTAACGCTTTCGATTTTTTTTTGCAAATGGGACTTTAAATACTCTGGGAGACGCGACGAAGACAGTGAAGAAATTTTAAAACAACTAAGAGAAGGGCGCTTAATCATATACATTTTGGATGATGATTTATTTGGAATATTACCGTTTTTTCATCAAGGGGTTGCATAATAGTGGTATAGAATAAATTCAGACAACTGGACTACGTTCGAGCAGTTTGAAAACGCATGGCGTGCACGTTTTTTGAAAGCGGATTTTCAGTTTGCGCTCATGGAAAACGCTCGACGCTGAATGCAAGGCGAGCTTGAGCCAGTCGCCGACTACCTGACGTATATTAAGGCAATATTTAATCGCATGGTACCTCCACTTGGACTAGTCCGAGAAATAAATCTAGCTCTCCGAAATATGCTACCGAGACTACAAATCCGAATCGATAAGTCCGAAATCTTCCCGTTTCAAGAGCTAGAAGCTGTAGTGGTACGCAAAGAGAAAGGCCTAATTATCGTGAGATCATATAAACCGCCCCGAGCGCCGAAGAGCCTCTCCTACCGGACTTAGCTTATAGAGACCAACTTCTGCAGCGTAATATTAGACGACAATTATCTAACTTCAAGCTGGATGAAGAACAAAATAGAGCACGTGTAGAACATACAGAACCGGACTTTACGAAGGATGCCTTGCTTGACGAGGATAAATTAAATAATTTAGTTTATGGACGCGACAAACTCTTTAACAATAACCAAAGATTACCAACAAATCAAATACCTAATAAAATCCCGCATAACAACAGCAACAGACCAGCGACACAGATACAAATCTGTTATAACTGCGGAAAATTCCGGACATTTCTCGCAAGAGTGCGAAGGCCCAAAACGCGCGTTTTGCTATAAATGCGGAAATATCGAAACAAGGTTTATAAATTGCCCGAAATGTAATCCAACGAAATATTCTGCAATGACGTGAACTCATAGGTTATATCAACGTAAACCGTCCAAAGTGTACGAGAAACGCAGATTAAAGCAGCAAAAAAAGGCCTATGTGGCTAGGAAAAATAGAAAAGGCCTCACCGGCCGAATTAAACAAAAATTTGAATATCTACCCGACAAAAATAAACGCTGTCTGCGATGGAAGGAGTTGCGCAAAAAAAGGACGAGGCTGACTTAAAAGCTATCTCTGAAAAATCAGGTTATCTATTTAATAAAGACAATATTGAGCCAAAGGCTATCTATGATATCTCAAATAAACCAACGGATATCTTCAATAATCAACGAGAAAACGCTGAAATTCAAGATAATAACTTTGCACATTTAAAATCCACACCTTCGCAATGGGATATCTTAACTATTGAAGAAAAAGAACGACTTACGTTAACGGATTATCTACAAGATATCAAGACAGCTGTAAGCAAAGCGCCCTAATTTCTAAAAAAAATTCAAGCTATACATTAATATGAAACGATTTAATTTACGAAGATATCTACACGACGGATGAATTGTACAGCTTACCTTTAAAATTCTCGAAACTACTTTAGTCTACCGTCAGCATAGCGGACAATAAATTTAAAGCTCTGATAGACAGCGGAGCGAGTAAAACGTTCATAGGCCCAAAAGTACATAAAATAGCAACGAAATAAACACTATTAGTGAACAAAAATGTAACCGGGGGAGTCACTATAGAAGAGATACGTGAAATTATACATACACCAATTAAATTTCAAGATAAAATACGAGTAATCGAAACACGAGTATTTGACTGCCTAGATCAAGATTGTATTTTAAGAATAGATGCGTTACACAGTTTTGGCGTAATCACCGACTTTAGTAATTTTACGTATACCCTCGGTTCAAAGCCGTTTGACTTTTGACCTTCAAAAAACGTTTCGCAGAAAATTTCTCGGAACATTTTTAAATAACGAAATCCCTAAATCATCCGGAAGACTCGGAAAAACTTCGCTAATAAAAGCCGTTATCGACGTAAATAATTATCCTGCAATAAAACAGAGGCCTAATCGAGTGTCACCGACCGTTGAAACAATTTCACTTAACGAAGTTGACAAAATGCTTTATCATGATTTAATCATCGTCACAGAAACGTATGACGTACACCTAAAATGGCTAAAGGTTGTCTTTGACAAACTTAAACGAGCTAACTTAACAATTAAAAAAGAAAAGAGTAAATTTTGCCTGTCCGAAGTGAAATATCATGGTTATATAGTAAACAAAAACGGACTTCAGGTTGACAATGAAAAAGTCGCACCTATACGCGAGTACCCCGTACCTAAAACGTTAAAACAAGTACAGAGATTTATCGAAATGACATCATGGTATCGCATATTTATTGAAAATTTCGCGTCATTAATACAGCCAATCTCAAGTATATTAAAACCCGCTGCTAATTCATTGGCACGTAGCTTCCTCCAAATAAATGTATAAGTGCGATAAATAAAATAATGCTTAGGGGAAGCAAAAGTTTTGAGAATTGAAATTTTAGTTTTGAAATTTTAGCAGCAGATCGCTCTTTTATGGTGAATCACCAAATAAAATTTTGAAGCATTTGACTACGATGTTTTAGAGATATAGAAAATCAGAAAATTTTCAAAAATGAATTGAAACATTGATATCTTAAGAACCATAGAGATTTGAAAGATGCAATAAACTCAGCCAAAACACATAAAATATCTAATTTTTTCGAAATCTCAAGTGCAATAAGGCCTTTTTACGTCCGTAATCAAGGAACAAAAAAAATTTTTTTTTTTCAATTTTTGATTTACTTACAAAGTAGGCGATTCCGTCTTAATGCGTAACCGAGTTTTGTCAGACATATCCAAAAATTTCGCAGCAAAACTGGCAAAACCATTTAAGGGCCCATACACAGTCACAAAAGTTTTTTCACCACTAGTGTACGAGTTAGTTTCGGCAGACAACCAAATAGTCTCAAAAATACACATCTGTGACCTAAAACCTGTAAAAATGCCGGAGAACAATAGAATGTGTTTATCCCCTTTCATGTAAAAAAAAATGTTTATTTCAAGGAATACCGATGTTACAAGAGAAATGCGCAGTCGAAGTCAGGATTCGATTGCTTGCGGGTTGGATTTGAAAAAAGCTTGCGGAAACGCATCCGACACGGTCGTTATTACAAATTTAAATAAATTACACGCACACACACACGCTCATTCACGCTAACCTTCCCCTGGACAGCTTGTCTAGACGACTCTTGCTCCAAGTCTCACCAGGATCCTTTGATTCTGATGGCCTTCGTCCGTGCACGGATACTCGTTGTGGAGCTTTCGGCCGGTCGTCTTTTTCTATTGATGAAACGCCGCTGCAGTCGACGTCTTTGTGGACCACACGGAAAACTGTCGTCGATAATAAAATTAGACTCGCTTGACACAGTATAATGCCAACTTTTTCTTTTCCTTTAAAACTCACCCCTTCTCGGGTTTTCCGCCGCTTTGTCGTACAACTGGAGCTTGAACTCTGCGAGAGTCCCAAGCTCCCAAGTAACTATACGTGCGCGGCTTCGTCACACTTGGCTTTATATCACGGTTCATGTACACACACTCTTGCGCGCATAACGCCGCGTCATGTTTCCTCACAACAATCTCGAATTTGGCCTTGGCATTAGCCTGACCACCATTACAAACCTAACAGGCTAAAAATCCACATTCCTTCATAGACAACCCAGGATACCTCTCATCATCATAGATAACATTTACCATCAAAATATAACGTTATTCAAACGATCATTTATAATTGTATGCGGGCACTAGCTACCTTGTTTGGATTTATTGATTATCTAGTCATGTAAGTACACAAAAATTTAAATGTACGATTATTGTAATACCACGGTACATGCGAAACTGGTTATCTAACATAATTGTAAAAATCTAAATCAACGAGGGCTATCTAACTGCTAATTTAGATTTAGGCTAAAGTTAGATGTCGAGTCTGACTACGCTGTCACGATCGACTCTGACATCAAGGTACTGTCACTACCTCTACCTTCGCCAGCGCCCGTCGATCTGGGCGAGTCTGGGCCAGGCTTTCCGCCACAGAGGAGAGTCTCCTGAGGATGACTTTGACTTTATCTCTCGTGAGAACGCTGACAATGGCGCGGCACTACAACAGCAAGCCAAGGAGGCCGATGAATAAAAACTCGACGGCAACCCCCAGAGCCCGCTCACCTAACAACCTGAGCCACCGCATAGAGGGTGATTTCGATCAACAACTACCCGCAAGCCCAGAGCCACAAACTCATGGAAGAAGAGGAGACCAACGAACGCCTAGAAGAGACGTCGTATGGTCAAGGAGCAAACGCTAGATGACCCTCTTCTTCCCTTGCTGGGACACGAGGAGGAAGTTGCCAAATTATTTTACGAGAAACCGCCCATCCCGTCGGCTCTCAACAAGGTCCTAAAGAACATCGTTAAAAAAGTCAGACGAAGACCGTGCATACTCCATGGATCCTTCCTCTGCATCGTCAAATCGAAGTCTCTACCTTGTGTACCGAGAAAAAGCACGATGATCTACGAGCTCAACCCAGCAGTGGACCAAGACACGCAAACCATCGCGATTCCGCAAGTTACTTCGGGAACGCAAACCATGTTGAAGAACCTGTCCAGCCTCTACGAGCCTACATTGCAACGCGACTCCGCAGTTAAATTTCGGTCAAACGTCGCTAGTTTCCATAGCAACGCAGACTCGACCTGAAAATCTAGCTGGGTCAGTAGCAGTAGCTTCCGAACACCCGCCGTTCAATCAGTGCGCGCACAGTACGGTAGCTAGGGAGAGCAGAGTGATGGCCGCAAGCCCGGAGCGCTCAAGCCGGCACTCGCCTGCCCCGACTACTCCCGAACGAACGTATTCCCGACTTTAACTTCGCCCCAGTGCTTTAGCTTAACATCGCAAGTTTTAAGGGGGTCCGAAACCCAACTTTTACCGACCAAGTCGACGAAAATCAGTAACCGCAGTGAGCATATGCTGAGAATTTCGCATATGCTCGCTGCGGTTACTGATTTTCGTTCAAATGCCATTTATTATTGCGTTAATAATTTTATTTGAAACTTGGCACACTGATAGATGTTTATAAAAGGAAGGGCAACTAACTCTTGGTTTTTCATAATTCATTGTACTTCTTTAGTTTCAAGCCATTTTCTGCCGTGCATTTGTTCAGTCGACTCGGTCGGTTAAAGTTGGCTTTCGGACCTCCTTAAGGTCAGTGAATCATTTCCCTTTTCTTCGGTCAAATCCGTCTCGCGGGCGAACAGCAGTTCCACGTTTCGGTCTCGCGGACGATTTGGTTATCTCGCATATGCATTACCTACCTCCGGATCGCTGTCTTTCTCTTTATCTTGTGTTTCGTTCGAATAAAGTTAGTTGTACATGTTATCTGATTACGTAATAATTAAAGTGTAAAGATTAGGATTCTGTGAAAGTGTAGGATATAATAGTTGGCGCCGACACCTGGACGCACGAGGCGTAAGGTGGTCGGGCAATCTAAGGATAGGTCGTCCGGCACTTGCGGAATTCGCGTTCAACGTAAGTGTGTGAGTGAGTGTAAGACAAAACGTTTAATCAAGTGTGTTATCCGGTTGTTCCTTGAGCCTTGAGACGCACGCGAGTCACGCGGGGTATTTTTCATGTACGGATATCTGCTTGTCAAGGTTGTCTGTGTTTACGGGTTGTCTCAATAATTTGTGCGAATCTTGATTTAAAATTGTAAGAATCCAATAATAATATAAAGTTCCGCCTGATAATCCACGTGTTTCTATTATCTTGAACCACCCTCTTTCCTTACCGTTCTCAAGGATGTAGCTAGCCGAGCGCAAATAGCGCGCAAAACCTCGTACCAGGAAACAAAGAGTCGCGAGACTCTGACGCTCGCGGGGAGCGTCTGGCACCATTGGGTTACTTTCCAAGGCTAACTTGGGTGGCACGAAAACCCGAGTTACAATACATACGCACACACACTAATACATCATGTACGATAGAGTACTTAGGCTAGAGCTACCCGAAGGGGCAACGGTTGTAGGATTTGCAGATGACATTGCAGTATTGGTAGTAGCAAAGTAAAAGGAAGAGGTGACGAAAATCGCTAACGAGGCAGTAGGTATAATTCACGATTGGCTTCAGCAGACTGGACTTCTAGCTAGCCATAAAAAGGAGGCTATTCTTGTAACTAGTAGAAAGAAAATGGAGACAATAACGGAAAGTCGGACCTGCATTATCGCAGCAAATGCCAGATGAAAACGGGCCAACGCAGGGTCGAAGGTTGCTCCTAGCTAATGTAACTACATCAAATATGTTATACGGCGCCCCAATATGGGCGGACGCCATGTTGGTGAAGTTCTACGCCTAAAAGTCGTCAACAGTTTATAGGAGAAACGCATTGCGGGTCGCTTCTGCCTACTGAACAGTATCAGAAGATGCAGTGTGCATTATTACAGGTCGCCGCGTATTGACCTGCTAGCAATAGAAAGGAAGAATATATACGAAGAAAACCGTCGTGGTGACAATACTCAGAAGAAAATTTGGAATTCTGTGAAGGAACTAACTCTAGCTGAGTGGCAAAGACGATGGGACTCTAGTGAAAGGGAGCGGTGGACGCACCACTTCATACCAATGATTGATCACGGGTCCAAAAAACGACACGGAGAAGTGAATTACTACCTCACGCAGTTTTGAGCGAAGAGAAGTGCTTTTGAGCCTACCTACACCGCTTCAAGATAGATGATAAAAATCAAAGAGTACAAAAGTGAATACAAAAAAATTTCCACTGGTGTTCTACAAGGAACCATTTTGGGTCCTTAATTTTTCATATTGTATTTGCATGATCAACTAAGAGTTTTGACAAAAGATACCATCATGTCTTATATGAATGACACTGTTATAGTAGTTTGTGAGAACACGCAGACATCTGCTCAGAACAAAATAACCGGGTATCTCAGTAAAGTCGCGAAGTGGCTTGCTTTAAATAAACTGTCATTTAATGTTAGCAAAACAGTTTATATAGCATATAAGAGCTATTGTGATAGCGTTCTGCAGAATCAACTAATCAAAATAGGTAATAATATAATTAAAAGAGTGGAAAGCCTTAACATCTAGGTTTACTGTTCGACTTTAATATGAAATGAGACTAACATTGTAAGCAGACAATCAATGCGACTCAAGCACTTTCCGTGTAAAGTGTGGTGTTCGTGATTGTCTTCTTAAGTTCTTCGTACCCTTAGTTACGATCGTTATTTATTAACTTTAACTTGTTTATTAATTAATTAATTAAAGTATATCTTCGATAATGGCTGTTGCGACAGATATTACTGGTTCAGGAATATTGGAGCAAGGTCGATTATGGAGAACACTTTTGATTAATAGTTAATAAACTTTAGATTCATAAATTGATTGGTTTATTCGCCAATTTAAGGTTATGTTGGGTCCCCTTACAGCATATAGATTATATTGTTATAAAAAACCGCTGCCAATTCTTTGGCACGTAGCTTCCTTCAACATTATGAATTGCTTAATATCAGAATTGTTTTTACTTCATATATAATACTATCAAGTTTTTTTTTTGTTTGATGGATAAAATTATTTCGAATCAATTTCATATATATATAATTAAATCTTTCTCTGTCCCTATCTTTCTTTTGCATAGCTCGCATAGCTAATTGAATGTAGGTGCAGGTGCATTCTTCTTGTATATAGTATTTATGACATATGTGAGAGAATTTGTCGCGTTAGCCGCACTGTCATGAAGATAGCCCGAAATACTCTCGAAATACTCTCGAAATACTCTCAGGTACCCTCGGATACTTCGGTATACCTCTGGTATACTCCTGGTATACCTCCGGTATACCCCCGGTATATCCTTAGTATATTTGAAGATTATACCTTCGATGGCTTCGAGTACCGGAGGGCAGCTGTATATGCACCGCACCGTTGGCGTTGCTGCCACCGCTTGCGAATACTGACGCAAGATGGCAGTATGTCTGTGGTAGCCGCGAACGCCAATTGCCATGTACCCGCACGTTAAAGTTAAAATTACGTAACCCATCCGCCACTGAGAGGACGTCAGAGATATAAGCGATACAGTTTTCAATTATGCAAAGTATACAGGGTGAGAAACAAAATTTTGAAGCCAAATATATTTGAAACTAACTAGTATCATGTACAATCAAAAGAAAGGGATCAAAATGCTATATAATACTAACTAAATCAAAAATTTTAAATTGATTATTGCCTTTTTACTCCAGTTATCGCGTCACGTAAAAAAAACGATTCATAGTATACAAGGTGAGAAAAAAAATTTTGAAGCTTAATATCTTTGAAACTAACTGGTTTCGTGAACAACCCAAACATAGAGATCAAATTGCTATATAATGATAACTAAATCCAAAATTTGAACTTTATTAATGCCTTTTTACTTCAGTTAGCGCGTCACGTAGAAAAACGACTTTTTTCAGTTGTTTATGTTTTTCTCAGAATCTGTCCCATGAAATATCCTAAAATTAGAGTAAAGTATAGTCCTAATAACTTTCAATAATCATGATTTTTTTAGAAAGATTCAAAATTCAGTTTTCGAGTTAAAACAATTTCAAAATTTTGCCCTTC
Organism: Nasonia vitripennis; assembly: GCF_009193385.2. NCBI lineage: Eukaryota > Metazoa > Arthropoda > Insecta > Hymenoptera > Pteromalidae > Nasonia > Nasonia vitripennis. The sequence continues at coordinate 2,681,318 of NW_022279638.1, forward strand.
ATGGTGTGTAATAAAAAAACGACGAACGATAATACAAATTTTTCGCAGGAAAAAGATAGGTAATTTTATTTTCTTTCAGGTACATATGAAGCAATTTACTTTCATTAACTTTTCCAATAACTTTATTAGAAAAAACTGAAATTTTAAAACTAAAAAATCGTTATAAAACAAGGGTCAAGAAAATGTAAAATCAGACTGTTATCCCGCTATGTACTAGTAAAAGCAAGGAAAATGAGACTTGAAGGATTAAAATCCACTAAGTAGAAGCTGAGCTAGAAGGGATACGAACGAACACACACACATCCATACGGACATTCTCTGAAAACACTATTTTTCGACTTAAAATGCCTCAAAACATTTTTCCTACGTGCTTTTATGCAAAGTCCAAAAATTACTATTACAAGGCTTCTTTAGGAAGCAAGCAAAAATAGATATCTGATTTTTATTTTTGCAAAAATCTAAAATAAAATGGGCGACAAAACATGGATGATGATATATCATGCTTTTTTCTATAGTTTAGTAAACTACGGTATTCAAAAGAAAGTTTGAAAAATTATAAATGAGAATCACTTTATAACATCAGACCCTCCTCTTACAATCAGTCAATTATTCCAACTAGAGGGGTTTTTTTATTATAACGCTACACTAAAGAGAATATACGTGACAAGTGAAAACTATACTAGAAGTAAGAGCATACAATTACCAAAAATAGAAGTTTTTTGTACCGTATCTATGTACAGGAAACTCGTTTGCCTCTATAAGATCCCTTTTTAAGGCATATGTAATGGTAAATAAATGAATAAATATTTATCTTTATGTAATATATCAAAAATAATTTACGTACTGGCATAGATTTATTTTGGCAACCATGTTTATAGCAAGAACCCTATGATATTAGGGAGGTTGCCAGAGAGTGTTAGAATTGGTGAATTTTGATTGCGTGCCCTCTGTAATTCAGGAGCTGCTCGCACTGCTATCAAAGTATTTCGATACTGCTCTACAAATGCGCGGTGTGCTCTAGTGCAACATGCATAGAAATCCGATTCGTCAAAGGCAGCGACGCATAGCGAAAATCCTATCCTCTCTATCGCTCTTCTGGGCCAGAGTATAAATTAGGTATAAGGTATGCAGTGCTATGTAGTGTTTATACACTTATTAGCTCTCTGCAATAGCGACTTGTAACACGTCGTACTAGCTTCGCGAAAAATTATGAAAAATAAAAACTGAAATTTACTGAATATCTTTTTAGATTATACGTGCGTATAATTTCGCGCCACAGCAAAAAGCTGAGCGCACACCAGTAGCGCCACGAGTGAGCCAGCGGCAGCAGCAGGAAGCTGCAGAAAGCGGGGAGAGCGCGCAACACGCGCGTATATCTATATAGAGCGAGCAGCAAGCGCAGCGGCGCGATTATGATAAGAGAAGAAGTAGCGAGCGATCGGCGGCGCAGCGAGTGCATTAGAATATGTTTGTGTGTATGATTTTTGTGTATAGGTGTGAATGTACGTGTGCAAGTATGAATGTGAGAGTTTTTCCGGTGGCTCGATCCCTGCTCTCTCAGTGGCCTATAAAAGGACCCGCAAAACCCGTACTAGCTCACTAGCTCTAGCGCAACTTAAGCGACTAGTCTTTACTCAGCAGCAACTTATGCCTTGATAGATAATACTTAGAGATTTTCGAATCTATATCTACTTAAAATCTTATTATTATTCATATTGTGACATAGAATATATGCAATAATTAATGCAATATTGTTATCCTGATTTAAAATTTAAATATATTTATTTTGTTATACAAACTTCTATTATTGAAATGACTTTCCACTACCTGGTATCCCGGACCTCTCTCAGAATACAGACGCAGATCTGTAAATGATCATTGCTCTTCTTATAAACTAAAATCATATACGCGCACAAGATCAAGAAGAGTTGTGACCGTTTTAGACTAGCGGATACCTCTTTCTCTTCCTCTTTCTTCATTGATCTTTCAGAAATAAGGCAACATTTATAACAAATCAAATGATATAATAGAAAGAGTCATAAAACATTTATATTAGTAATCTTGCAAATTCAAAGTATAATAGGGTCGTGGTGCTCCTGACGGCACAGTGTGTAAAACTAATATATGCCATGGGTGCTACCGCATTTCTTAAATACTCTGTTTATTAAGATAATAATAAAAAGCAAATAAGATAAAAGATAAGAGCCAAGGATCTTGCAATGTTTATTTTTATATTTTAAGGTAGATGTGTATTAAATAATTGTGAATGATGATTAAATTAAAATATATTTTTCAGGTATTATTAAGGGTGATTCTTATCAAGATATATATGAAAAAGTAAAAAAAAATATTTTTAAACAATCCAAGAAGAATGTATGGATTTCATGCAAAAATTATAATGGATAAACAAAGTTTGATATAATGTCAAAATGTCAAATGCAAATTTATACCCATAGACTGACATGATTGTAGTTTGCAGAAAGTGAAAACAATAATATAATCATTAAAAAAATCTGCACTAAACTATGTTCGAAATTTAATCAATGACATCTGTATTAAAATATTAAATCATTTTGAAAACATAATGTTCCAAGCTTTATATATATATATATATATATATATATATATATATATATATATATATATATATATATATATATATATATAAATCCCCCCCTCAGCTCCTTATACCCCCTTCTCAAAATAACGTTAATACGTTTCAGAAACGCGTTATTTTTTACTCATAAAGCACCCCTCATTGCCCCCCCCCCCCAGCCCTCAACATTTTTGTCATTCAACTGTTTATTCAACATTTATAGTAAAAAATATTATTCATCATGTTAAAAGTTCTATTTTTTTCACGCCACCCATGACGTAAATAGAAGAGCAAGTTTTTTTTCTCTGATGACAAACATTTTAATCTCATAGTGATTTCAATAAACAATAATGTATTTTATCCGTGTATTTTCAATACTTTATTCTGTAACAAGCGGTCGCGAATTAATATAGCGCGCGCTCGTTTAGTCGCGCGATGTTAGCTCGGCATGCAAGCGAGGTATTGCCAAGTCATGCGCGGAGGCACGCGTGAGACACTGCGCGTAAAGGTTGACTATTTCAGGCTTGCGACCAGTAAACACACGTACGCGGAGACCAAACTAAAGTATCTCGGTAAACGTATCGTGTCGACGAGCATCATCCGAGCAATCAACTCCCATGGCTGGCACCTTCAATCTCAGCTTGACGTCCAGAAGCAGCTACCCAGAAGCCGTTTGAAGAGTGAGCAGCTTGGCTAGGAGGGACGCCTCCTCGACCGGATTCTGTCGTTTGACCTTGGTCACCGGAGATCGTGCTCGACGCGTGCTTCGTCGCCGTTGGCAGCCGAGCAACTCTGTGAGCGAAGAAAGCACGGTGAGCTTCACTTGCCGTGCATTTTGTATACACAAGTGACTTAGCTGCATTGCACAGAGTCGTCATTGCACCGACGGATAAAGTCCGTGGGCGACTCCAGCGTCATCGAGGAATAGCTGTGGCGTAGTATTTTAACAGATAGAGAAACTGCTCGGTGACTCTGCGGCATCTTCGTGGCCGCCGTGCACAAGGCCAGTTGTCCCGTTACAAACTGACGCCTCAACGTCGCAGGTAACGAGCTTGAGCGTCGGAGAAGGTGGGCATTGAAATAAATTCGAGTAGCGAGAAGGAAGAATTAGCTTAGACCGAAGCAGAGAGGATGGCGGATCTGCCACGCGCAAGAGTACCGCGCGCCACCACCACTGGAGCAAACTCTACCAGCATCACTTGCGTACGTCTCACTGACGAAACGCAAACAGCATTCGAGACGATAAGAGCCCTTATCGCTTTGGCTCCAGTACTGCACTGCCTGTGCTTTGATCAGCAGTTTGTCATACAAACCGATGCAAGTGATACAGCGTTGTGTTGACGCAATGCATAGACGGACAAGATCGAGTACTCGAATTCGCCAGCTGAGTACTCACCCTTACAGGGAGGAATCACACGGTCAGCGAACGATAATGCTTGGCTATAATAAAGTTTCACCAGTACATCGAAGGTTATAAATTTAAATTAATAATAATAATGCAAAGGCCTTGGCAATAGGTAGCCGGAGATATTATGGGCCCCTTTCCGAAGTCTGCTAAAGGCCACGAGTACGCACTTATCTTCCAGGGTTTGTTTACTTGATGGATAGGGTACGTGCCACTTTGGCAAAGCAATACTTGCTGTACTCAAGGAAAAAGTGATTTCGAGGTTCGGTGCACCCGAGTTGTTTTACTCAGATAATAGTACCAAATTCAAAAACAAGACAATAAAAGAGTACTTGTATTCGAGACGTGAATTGTTCAGGTCCACAAAGACATCAGAGCGTGCTTGTATAGCTTGTTTTAATGCAATATTGGGTATGGCTTGAAACCAATCTGGGAGTTCCACAGGGTTTTGTCCTGCGACGCCTGCTGTTTAGCCTCTATGTCAACGACCTGCAAAATATACTCGACGGTAACACAATTCAACATCTTTTTTACGCGGACGACCTCCAGATCTATCTACACACTAACAAAGATAATGAACGGCGTGGCTCGACTGGCAGAAGCGGGACGGCTGGTTTCTGGCTGGGTGGAGAGCTCCGGTCTGCGTCTTAACTCCGGCAAAATTAAGTCCATATTTTTCGGGTCCATGAAGAACGTTAACGATATTAAATCATGGAACTTGCCTGGGGTTCCGTTACCGGACGGAGTGATCGTCCCATTCAGTGAGATGGTCGTGAGTCTCAGTGTTGCATTGGATAGCAAACTTACTTGGAAACCGCATGTGGGTGCTATCACGGAAAAGGTAAAGAAAGTCCTGTATGGCCTACGGTTTATCAGAGGCTGCACCACTGAGACTCTCCGCAGAAGGCTAGTTGAGACACTTATACAACCGCACATCGACTACTGTACTGTCACCATCCTGGACGCGTCTAACGAACAACGAATACGGATACAGAAACTGAGCAATTCGTGTGTGAGATTCATCTTCGGGGTTAGAAGGGGTGAACACATCAGTCCCTACCAGAGGCATCTAGAATGGCTTCGCACCGATTCAAGAAGGTTCTACTTTAAGGCCATACTATTATACAGAATAATCCGGATCGCTGAACCTTCGTATCTGGCCTCATTGTTCAATAAACACAAGCCCTCTAGTAGGGGAGTTCCCCCGGAACTGAGCATCCCTATCGTGAGTACTGAAACAGGGGCTAGGGCCTTCCAGATCCAGGGTGCTCGGTTCTGGAACTCTCTCACTTCTACTCTGCGAAACCTGCGATCTTCCGCCTTCTTCAAGGGGGCACTGCGGCGGCACCTGCTGGCCACTGAATCCTGACGACTCTGAGCCCTCTGGCGCTGCATTCTTAATTAAAATCTAGTTTTTATCTAGTCAGACTCGGCCCTTAGGCCGTAGAAATTCTTTCAGTATTACGTACTTTAGATCTCAAGCGTGTAATACAGATAGGTCTATGACCAAACCTTAAATGTACAGCGTAATATTAAAAAAGTTTAATGTGATAATTAAATATGACGAAACGTAATTTTATGTGATTTTATGTGATGGTATTTTTATACTGAAGTATTTATTTTTATCTGCGTAGGACAATCAATTTGACTTTCTAAATTGATGTTATTATATATTTTACTTTCTCTTTTTGTTAGACTGTATGCGACACAGTCTTATGTGATCCAAATTGTATTATTTTTTGCTTTTAGCAAATAAAGACCTATCTATCTATCTCTCTTTCCTGGTGAGTACAGTTGACCGCTCTGCTTATCCATCGTCATTCTGTACTGTTTTTCTGCTGTTTCTTGCCTTCGGGCCCTCTTCTGTTGTAGATAGTTGCACGCTCCTTTTTGCAACCTTCACGTCGATACATAAATCGCCGAAGGCTGCAATTTTTGTCGGTCATCTTTTCTACTGCAAACTTTCTACACGGCTCCTAACCTACAAATCTGCTTGGCTTGGCTTGGCTTGTTTCCTCACTTATACGGCGTCTCTTTCTCTCCGCAATCAACATCGTGGCGACATCTGCTGCATCGTGGGAGAACTTTCAAAGCGACTTCACACTGATCGAGGTCGGTACTTTCGCGCTCTTTACACTAACGCTCCATCTAGCCTAAGTTATCGACGAAAAATGAGTGCAAACGGCGAAAAGAGTGTGGAAGTGCCTTTTCAGTCATGCAGCAGCTGTAAACAACCTATACAGCACAAAGGCCCCAAGAAGTGTGAATTTTGTGGTCTGCATTACCACGTCAGGTGCCAAAACACCGTTAACATCAAAACTATCGTGGTGAACGATAGGCAGTTTATAGCCTGTCCCTCATGTGCAGACAACAGCAACGCCAAGGGTGCCAAACTGAGGACCAAATCCACCTCTGCCACAACATCAGCAACGGGAGTAACTGCAACAACAACAGCAGGTAAGAATACTCCCAAACAACAGCAGCCGGCGAACAAGAAGACGAGGTCAGCACCACCATCAGCCAACACGTCGAGAAATCCCTCACCAGCCCGCTCGGCCGGAGTAACAACAACACCTACGCCGTCCGTTGAGGCTGCTCTGAGGGATATTCGCGGAGCACTGGACGACATACGCCATGCTCAAATGGAGTCCATCAAGACCCAGAACATCGTGTCGGAGAGGATTTCCAAAATTGAGTAGCGTCTGGTCCCGCTGGAGAAGCGACTCAGGGCCCTCGATGAGCTGCCTGCACTCAAAACTCGCATACACAATGCTGAGTCCACCATCAGTGAGCTGCAGGCACAAATCCAAGATCTGTCATCGAGGAGCCCAATGATGCAGCAGGACAGCGGCAGCACGGTGTCCAACACTGCGGAGATTTGCAGCCTACGCAGTGAATTGGCCGAGGTCAAGAGGCGCAAAGAGCAGACCTCGAACTGTGTGGTCGTTGTCACGGGTTTGCATTATACCCGTGAAACCCCGCTGCATCTCCTCGCTTTCTCAGTTGTAAACGCATTTGACCCCACGGTCCTTAGAAGAGACGTAGCATCCGTCAGAACCAAGAATTATTATTATTCACGCTTGTCTACCTTGACTGACGTTACCGAGATCTGGAGAGAGCTGGAGAAACTTGGAATTTCTGGTAGTTGGGACAGTGAGTGATTGTGATAACGATGATGCGTCCGAGTCTATAAGTCTCGAGTCCGCAAATTCGATCGCTAACCCTGGGAGTGATCCCCGATCGTCGGGACTAACCGTTAACCAAGTGAACGCTCTCGTAGAAGAGTTGTAACGCGCTGCTTGCTTTCATAGAGAATGAGAGGCTACCACCTGGGAAGTTAAAACTTCAAAACGTAGTTAAATCGGTTTACGAGGCGATTACTAAAATCTCAAGTGCCTATATTAGCAAACTGTCGGCCGAGGCACTCACCGGGTAATGTATTGACACTCTCTTACGCGCGTACAGTAACATAGAGCGTCTAACTAGTAGTCCGCCGGATAGCAGACACGACCATGCGGCTCGGCCAAATCCATCATTTGCCGACGTGGTATCCCGACTCAGTCCTCGTCCACCAAAGTCTTACTCAGCCGTGGCAAAGCTTTTCCAATTAACACCTCGGAACATGTCATGATTGGACCGATCGACAGTGCTAACCCTGCCTTTTCTTCTTCTAGAGAAACCAAGGCCGCTCTCTGCAACGCAATTAACCTGGCTAACTTTAAAATTAATGTACAACGCGTATCTAACGGTCCTCATAGTTTAGTGCGCGTTGAGGGTAGCTTCTTTGCCGCCCTGCGTACGTCGGCTGACCTAGCTAGAGCGGGCTTAGAGGTTAAGGAAGAGACCAAAATAAATCCTCGTCTTATTGTGCACGATATTCTAGTTGAACTGATAGTTGACCAAATTGTATCATGTATTATTGACCGAAATATACCGGACGCGACTAGAGAGGATGTGAAACCGATTTACCTGTATCAAGCCCGTGATAAGAAGTCTCACTTATGCGTCGTCGAGACCAAGCCGTTGTTTCGATACGCGCTACTCAACCTCAAAAGGGTTAACATCGACTAGTCTACCTGTCGTGTCTCAGATCATATCGTCGTGAAACAGTGCTTTAAATGCTAACGGTTCGGTCATATAGCGAAAGAATGCAGCAAGGATGCATGTTGTGGATTTTGCGCCGGTGCTCACGATAGCAAGACTTGCAACAAGAAGGCGTCCTTACGTTGCAACAACTGTGTAACTGTCGGGTATACGAGCACAGCGCATGCTGCTACTAATCAGACTAAGTGTCCCCTACTGCGTAGGCAGATTGAGCAGAAAATGATATTAATCGACTATGGCGAATTCTGAGCGGTTCTTGAATATTGCGCACTCAAATACTCAATTAATTGAGCCACACTTACACGACCTCTGCGCTGTAGCGCAGGATAACGGACTGCATGTCTTAGGCATAAGTGAGTCACATTTAAAATCAACATCTCCGGCCATTGTAGATATTACGGACTTTAACCTCTTTCGAGCAGATAGCGAGGGAAAAGGTTGTGGTGGTGTTGTCATCTACGTACACCGGTTTATCACCATGAGAGTACTATGTCGCTCAACCCAACCGCTGCTTTACTCTAAGCGGCTGGAGTTCCTCTTTCTTGATCTTACCTTGGAGCATTGGAAAATCTTCTGTGGTGTTGTCTACAGCCCACCTAAGGCCGAATTCTGGTCTGATGTTGAGGAGGTTATTCTAAATTGCAATGATGCGTATGATTTGTACATACTTATGGGTGATTTAAACATTGATTGGCGTTTAAATTCTTCTTCCCGTGTCACCCTTGCAGTTTCTCCAATGAGCTGCTTTCTCGTGCCAATCCCCTTCGCACCTACACACCACACAGACAACTCGCATACCACCATAGACTACATCTGCTTGTCGGATGGATCAAGTGTAAAATCGTCGAGGCAGCAGCACCTCTCAAGTATCTCGAAGCACAATGTACTTTTCGCGACTTTGTCTTTTACTGTACCGCGTCACGATCCTCCCAGTATCAAACATCGCTCCTACAAGAGGCTTAACCTGGACAAGCTCCTCGACGACCTCGCACTGCTGGGCTGGAGCCCCATTTATCGCACTCTTGACATTAACTACAAAGTTAAATTTCTTACTAATAGCTTGATTGACTTCTCCGACAACTCTGTGCAAACGGCCTTAAGAAATACTAAGTTCAATTTTTATAGGAACAAATTGCAAAATTGCGTGGACTCAAGGGAAATGTGGCGCATTATCGAGGAACTACACTAACAAATTGAACTCTGACAAAAAAACGTTACATAGGTTTTTGTTGTGTTTTTGCTCGTATAATCGATATCCGCATTCAGTTTTGCAAAATTACGACATTTTGGGTTATTTGTTTAAATAATTTGTTATAAACAATTGTGATCGACAAAAGAAAAAACACGGGTTTTTTTTTTTTTTGGTTATGCAAAGGATGGCATAGTTCGTTTCTCGATATCTCTGTCAGGTTTTGCCTGGTTTTTAATGGGTTAATAAGCACTTCATAGGCTCTGTAAGCGCGGCCCCGCTACATCTTCCGAGCCCGCTCGGGAGACCACCGTTTGATTCTTAATTTTTTTTTTAAACATGTCAACGTTGAACATGTGCTCGATGTGTTGTCCGCAGCACACCCGAACGCCAAAGGTGTCGATGACATCTCCTTAAAGGACTTAACAAACGCTCTGCCTGCCATTATGCATGCGACTGAAAACAAGCTATAATGCTGCCCCTGCCAAAAAAAGCCATCGTCATCAGTAACTGCCGCTTTTCGACCGATAAGCGTTCTATGCTTATCAGCAAAAATTTTAGAGTGGGTCGCCTACAATTAGATAACTGACTTTTTGGTGGAGAAGAATTGGCTCGACACTCACCAGTTTGGTTTTCGGAAAGACCACAGCACGCGCACAGCCCTCGTCAAAATCACCGACGACATTCGGAAAGGCATCGATGCTGGAAATGTAACATTGATGGTTGGCATTAAATTTTCACGGGCATTTGACGTGGTGAACATCAACTTATTGGTCGAGAAACTCAGCTCGCTAGGCTTTTCTGACTCAGCTTGTCACTGGGTGAGCTCATTTTTATCTAACAGATCCCAGGTCGTGGATTTTCGTACTGGAGAAACTTTAGCACGCCTAGATAGGCTTGCCGGTATTCCTCAGGGTAGTCTTTTGGGTCCACCTCTCTTTGCACTGCTCATCAATGAGTTGCCTCACATTCTTTAGCATTGCTCATGTGATTTATACGCCGACGACTTCCTCATCTATCTCAGTGGTAGTATTAACAAAGTCATGGATATTGTCGTCAAGGTCAATCAAGACCTTACCAAGATCTCCAGCTCAGCCTTTGTGAACAGACTTATCGTTAATGCTGCAAAGACGCAAGCGATATGGGTCGGATCTCGCGGATATAAGAGTCGTTTGTGCAACTTAAGCGTACCTGAAGTAGTGTTTGATGGCACCGTGGTTGACCCCAGTGAGTCTCTGAAGGTGCTTGGCGTAACGCTCAACTGTACACTTTCCTGGCGAGCGCAGTGTAACGTTGTCGCTAGGAAAAGCTCTTTTAAAGCTCCGGAAATGTCGTTTCTTGCTGCCGTCTGACACCCGTATAATGCTCGTAAAATCTCTAGTCTTCCCGCACTTTGACTATTGTGCGGGTATTTTCTTAGACCTTCCTAAAGAACTGGCTACGAAACTTGTAACGAGGTAGATTTTTCGGCTATTTAAAGGCTCGGATTAGGGCTCGCAAATACGTGTTGTACTCGTTAATATTAATCACTCCCAACTGAATTTGTTTGCGGCGCCAGGTCAGAAATTATTATGGATACATAACACTAATCGCGTGTTTGGCTATTGAGACTATCTCTCTCGGAGAAGATTCAGTCGCTAGACAGTGGGGAAAAATAATAACACTCACGTTTGAGAATATCACACTTAATTTACTATTTATTAATAACACCAAGCAATTTTCCGACGGCGAACCGGCTGTAATGTACTCGCTCGCCACACTATAACTCGAATCAATCACAACAAACATTATCACGTGAATCTAACGAATCTCTCTCGGCGGAATCAACAATACTTCCCGATTGTACACTCTCTACCTCTGCGTATCGTCTGCTACACTTTCTTCCTCTCGTACGGGTGCTGACTCATGCTCTGTAAAACGCCGCTAACAAAGAAAATACTTATAATTTTTGAATAACCGGAGGGTGTTGATCCGGCTACTTCAGAAATACAAGTGAACAAATCTCCTTGACGACTCTGGGCACGAAACCTCGCATACAAGAACGCGCATGCACATCACACACTTTATTCCTTCATCCTCGGTTTACAATTATTCTGATAGATCATCTCACTCCCAAGTTCATCCCCGTGACTCTCAATCCCATTTTCTTTCATACTACACTCTACATAATTTTTACATTAATTTAATGTTCGGTTACAGTGATACGCATACTCATATGCCAAATACACACACACAAGTGCGCAGACTTGTATCCCCGTTCATCGCCACGAGCAGCTTACCCTTCCCAGCATCTCGCTGT